>NW_024387245.1:25005215-25239988 GCF_900408965.1 Simochromis diagramma
CCGGACGATGGATTGTTAGGGTTAGAAGAGGAACAGATGTGGCATCTGACCACCATCTTGTAGTAGCCAACATGCAGCTGAAGTTAAAAAAGAACTGAACAAAAACCACACAGTGTAGAGTGAAGTATGATGTCAGTCAACTAAAGATTACTGGCACGAGGGAGGAGTTTAGATCTCAGTTAAAGAACAAGATCAAGGTGCTTAATAAGCTGCACCAGGGAGAGGAGAAAAGCAGTATCCAGGCCAATTGGCAGACCATAAAAATACCATGAGAACAATCTCTCAAGAAGTGGTCAGAATAAAGAAGCACCATCATAAAGAATGGATCACAGCTGAGACCTTGGGCAAGATAGCCATGTCTGGGCCCAAACTCCACTGCAGGTCCCTAAGTCAAACGATCACTGCAGCATTACTGAGAGTTGAAAAACTGTCTAAATCCTGTAATAAAATGATCAGCGTTGCTGCTTTACCAGGTGTAACAATTAAGTTCAACATCCAGGCAAAAAAACAACAACAGAATTTATGAAATTTAACAGAGTTAGAAGTTAGCAGGGAGTTAGCTCGCTAGCTTCCATAATACACCATGTTCTGACTGAGAAATTGCTGAATTAAGACGTACAGCTCTGCTATCACTTCCGACATAAATGAAGACAGGAAACTATACAGCAGTGACGTTTGTAGGATTACTGAAGTTGGTTTAGCTGGAATATAATGATATGCTAGTGACAAAGCTATGTTAGCATAATATAAACAGTGGAGTGCGAACGCTGACAAACTGAGGACTTTTTTCCACTGAACAAAAGCTAATGTGAGGGTTCCCAATGGTTAGGGACACTCTGATGGCAGGATGCTGTAAACGGACCAAACATCAATCAGGAGAACCACCGAGATAATCCATCCACAATACCAGGTTAGTCATTAATATAGTGCTGCATGGGGTGGGCTGTAGTTACATCGTAAGGGTTTAAAAACGGAGCTTTAAAATTATTAGTGGTAATAAAAAACCGAGAGAAGCCGACAATGATCACTGACTGTTTTAGGGGCTTGTTGAGATTAAATAGAACAAGATACAAAGCATTAAAACATTTTAAAAACGCAACAGCCTTATTGCAATTTTATAGAAATGTATGGTTAAAGGTATAAAGAAGTACATTTAATGGATTAAATTTAAAAATGTAAAGTTGCCTGTAAATAGTAATATAAAGACAATTTTCAATATTTCTATTAACAGAAAATATATATGGGTAATGATAGAAAATATACCATGAATAAACAATTTTCCATTTTGAGGGAAATATTCGTAAATAATAAAGAGTATACTGTAAAGCTACAGAATTTTCCATTTTAGAATTTACGGAAAAGTCTGTCAGCTTCTTTAAAAAACAGAAAAAGTACTGGCAGAAAATTACCCAGACTTTTTTCTGTTTTTCTACAGAATTCTTTTTTATATTGTATCTTTCTCCACCTCTGAGTGAAGTTAGCTCTTTCTTTTCTCTCCCTGTGAAAACAGCAGCTGGACCTTTAGCTAAAGAAAGCTGATAGAAACGTTTGAAATGACCTGCTAAGACATGTTACATCTTGATGTTCACTTGTCTGCAGTAAGGCAGAGTACCTAACTTTCAGACTCCTGCAGTCATTCAAGTGCTGTGCCAGAAAAAGAAGAAAAGAAAAATCAAACAAACATCCCGAGTAGGGATGGGTACCGGTAATGGCACCAGTTCTGACATAAACGGTAGTAACCAGACCGAAAAGCAGCGCACATTTCGGTGCTTTATTTCAGTGCTTTTTTTTCCTGAGATGTCACACACTTTGAATTCTAGCCAATCATTTTACCTTTCCGAGGATAGTAGGCGGGTCCAGGTACGTACGTTCTTTTACAGCAGAGCTACAGATTAAAAATGCCCAAAGGAGGCTAAGCTGTCAAAAGTCTGGCTGTACTTCACGGCCAAAGATGCAAACTCAGCAGCCTGCAACAAGTGCTTTAAGCTGATACTGTGCAAAGGAGGTAACACCTCAAATCTGATGAAACACCTGGCGACGCATTGCGGGGGTTTTTTAAAGCCGAGAAATGCACCGTATTTGATAGCTTGCTGCGAGACCTCACATCGAGCACATCTACTGCGGGTTATCAGACCCGGAGTTAGCAACATCCCCCAAGAACCCGAAGAGTAGAGTCCTGGCCCCTAGCCCTGCCAGTGTAGCAGAAATGATGACGGATGATGACGGCAAAACAGCCGTTCTTCTCTGGGTGAGTAGCTTAATGTTGTTCGTTGTGTACTCTAACCACGTTATTAAATTAATGCATGTAAGGTGAACTAGCAAACACCGTCATAGTTACATGCGGCTGTCTTCTTGTTTGATGGCAGATACTCCCTTCACCCTGGCCAAATAGGCTAAAATGACCAAAGAAAAAGAGGGAAACGGCTAAACATGAGAGGTTTTTGGACAAAGTTTGTGGTTTTTTTTCCATTGTTTAAGCACTGCTTCCAGCCAAGAGTGATACCATATATGCCCCATAGCTGCAGAAAAGGCTAACATTGTTATCTTTTTACAAAAAAACAGCTGAACATGAGAGGTTTTAGGACAAAGTGTGTGTTCTCCATTCTTTAAGCACCGGTTCGAGCGCCGTTTAAGCACTGGCACCGTTTCAAAAGTACCGGTTTGGTACTGGTATCGGATAAAACCTAAACGATACCCATCCCTAATCCCGAGTGATTAACACACAGAGGATTTCCTTTCATGTGTTACTATTTATGCTCAAAGCGATTTGATGTTTGAAGGCTTACAGTGACAAAATAATAACTTCCCTCAAATATATGTTAAACGAGCCAATTTAGAAAACGTAAGGAGTTGGAAGTACAAATATTTGTTTAATAATGCAGGGAATAAAAATAAAAAGCAGTCAGAAAAAAAATACCCACATACCTGAGAATTCTGCTTAAGTACTGCACTTAAGTACAGTAACAAAGTCATTTGTTACCTCTCACCTCTGCACCTTCACCTCCTTTAAGCAAATTTTAGTGGAAGTGTATGTGTACTTTGACACTTGCTTTTTAAAGTCACAACCGGTTTGTTGTTTACTGTCGGTTCTGTTCTGGCCAGGGTTTTGTTTTTGATTCTTCTACATTCCTTTTTTCTTTTTTGCGTCATTATTTTATACATTTCACCAGTCTTTGGTTCTTCAGCGTCTATTAGAGTTCTCAGCTTCGGCGCACACCACGTTTTCCTGGGCTCCTGGGCTCACGTGTACCCCCCGCAGTTTCCGCCTTCATCGTGTGTCCGCATCGTGTAGCGGTACCATGGCCGGTCAATGGAGGAAGCCCCTCAACCCTAATGCCCTCTCCCCATCTCGCAGTCGTCGGTTGCACGCACCTCACCCATGTTTGCCTTCCGCACCTTCCGGTCTCATGCCTGTATTCAACACCTCTACAACCTGTTGCTCTTTCCTCTAACCTCCTTTCCCTTGTATGCCCTCCGTCTGTGATTTGACAGCTCACTGGTGTCGTGGGCATCATAATCATACAGGACCCTGGCCTTCCTGGCACCCGTGACGGGCAGCTGTGACTGCTCCATGGCGAGCGTGACCGGCTTCTGGCTGGATGAGGAGGAGGCGGCAGGGACAGCGGCTCCGGAGGATGCCGGTCCAGACAGAAAGGCGGGGGACACAGGGTTGGGGCAGACGGAGGCAGAGGAGTGGGGTGCACTGACAGCATTAGCACATCTGTGTGAAGACACATACACGGTAGGTATGGTTTACATACTGTAAACAAACATTTTATGCCTTCCAAAAAGGAAGAAATAAAAATTATTATTTACAAAAAATAATTTAAAGCCTCTTTTTATTGAAAGAATCTCAAAAACTTTAAGGCTTTATTGGTGTTTCTTTTTTTCTTCTAGTGTATGCAATTATTTCGGGGGGGGGGGCAGTTGGACTTTTAGCAACAGTTTTAAAAGCAAAAAGCTTTCATCTCTCACTTCATAACCTCATACACGACCCCAGGATCCACTGCTTCAGAATTACTGGCAGGCCTGTTTAGAAGCTGGGCTGTCCTGATGTGGAGTCATGCAGCTGAAATACGTACAAAATGTTAAAACCACATTTTGCTGATGGCCATTCCCCCAAAATCTCCTCATATCTTCCATCCTCCAGCTCCTCTGGGGAGACTGAGGTGTTCCCAAGCCGGCCGAGAGATGTAACCCCCCCACAGTTACAACTTTCCCCACGATGGCTTAAATGAACGTAGGGTCCAGTGAAAGCAGCAGTTTTGTTTACATGGTTTGGCATGAGCTCTAAAACTCATAGACCAGGGTCAGCATTAATGCGAGCATCACTGATGATGATGATGTAAACAAGCATAACAAGACAACATCAAAAAAAGTTTTTTCCAGTGTAAACTATGTTACCGGAGGTTACGAAAAAGACGGCAGCTCAGTGTCTGGACCTCGTGTACATGTTTTGACACCATCCTGGTTTCTGATATGATTGAGTCCACATGCTGTCTGAATACTGAAACCAACAAGTATTCGTTTTCAGATTTGAACCAGATCTCAAGATTACTATGAATCAAGTCTTTCCAACTTGGTCTTGAGGGAACGTCTTTCTGTTTTTTTGGCTCAGTATGGCATATTTCAAAACGTTTTACAAACGTAAACACTCCATTTTAATGTCATTTGATGATCTCTTATTTTTAATCATATACTGGCATTTAATGATTTCCAAAACACTGCATGGCTCTTTTATTTACATTTTCACATCAGTGGGAACAAACGGAGAGCAGTGTGTTCAGTGACCTCTGACCTTCACTGACACAAACGCCTCCAGATTCTGGCCAATGACGGGTCCAGCTTCATAAATCAGCCTCCCTGTCATGGGCTACGTCCACACGTACCCTGGGTATTTTTGAAAACGCAGATTTTTCTATGCGTTTGCACCTTTCGTCCACACGTAAACGGCGTTTTTGGTCACTGAAAACTGAGATTTTTAAAAACTCCGGCCAGGGTGGATATTTTTGAAAACTCAGTTTTTGCATTTACGTGTGGACGATAAAAACGGAGAAAACGCAGCGTCAAAGGTGTGCGCATTTTTTGACGTCACACTGTGCGCCACGTTATTGTTTTGGTGAAATGAATTTCTATAATACTGTTACTGTTAATTGTACTCTCTGCAGTGTTTAAATGCTTACATATACACACAGTTACTGTCCCTCCACACATACGACTCGGTTCTGCTTCTATGCCCCAGCTTTGTTTACTATTTCCCACCGAGGCTTCTAGGCTTCTGATTGGTCAACATTTCTACAGGTTAGGAATATATCGCCACCTGTTGCTTTGGCATGTTCCTAGTAGCGTTTTTCTTCATTTCTGCCTTTACGTGTGGACGGAATTATTTTTTAAAACGAAAACTGAAAATCTTCGTTTTCAAAAATACCCGTGTACGTGTGGACGTAGCCATGGATGCCAGGATTTTATTCCAACACCCGAGACATCAGCCAAAGTCATTTCACTGCAGTGGAAATAATTTGGACCACTTTTGACTCTTTTTGACATTAGACTGAACAGGCAAAGAGTGACATTACTAAAGGATGATGCAGGTTAGCTCAAGTTACTACAAGTAGGTGAAGAGTAAAGTGCTTAGTTTAAATAGTAGCTATTTTGAGGTCTTTAAGCTACACTGTATTGCCAAAGGTTTTTACTCAGTCATCCAAATGATTGCGTTCAGGTGTTTCAATCACTTCCATGTCCACAGGTGTATAGAATCAAGCATCAAGGCAAGCAGACTGCTTCTACAAACATTTGTCAATGAATGGGTCGCTCACAGGAGCTCAGTGAATTCCAGCGTGGTACTATGATAGGAGCTCACCAGTGCAACAAGTCCAGCTTTGAAATTTCCTGAATACTAAATATTCCACAGTCAGCTGTTAGTGGTATTATAACAAAGTGGAAATGACAGCAACTCTGCCATGAAGTGGTAGGCCATGTAAACTCAAAGTGGGGTCAATGGGTGCTGAGGCACATAGAGTGCACGTCCAAGCTTCATGTGCCCCTCAGATTAGCTCTAGTGATGTGTTGGTCGCAAACGAAATGGCTCTTAGAGCCAGTGTTGCCAACTCCTCAGTAAGGAAAATCGCTATTGGCCACCGCATATATTTATATATAAACATATATAAATAAAACCACTTCTTTTTTTTACATTAGTAATTCCTTTTGTAAATAATTAAATATTATTGTTAATAATAAATTAATTAAAACAACAAAACAACCTAAAGACCCAGTTCGGAGCCGAAACAGACAGTTTTCTAAAAAGAGCCAGAAATCCCATCACTAATTAGCTCCAGGGCAGTGCATAGAGAACTTTATTGAATTGGTTTCCATGGTGACCAGCTGTATCCAACCCTTCCATTACCAAAGTGTTCACTGTTCTGTGTGCAGATGTGTTCTCTGGAGTGATGAATCACACGTCTCCATCTGGCAATCCGATGGGCAAGTCAGGGTTTGACGTTTGAGAGGAGAACAGTACTTGTCTGACTTTACTGTGCCAAGTGTAAAGTTTGGTGGATGGGGGGATTATGGTGGAGGGTTGTTTTTCAGGAGTTGGTTAGTTTCAGTGAAAGGAATTCGTGATGCTTCAGCATACCAAGATATCTTGGAGAAGTTCATGCTCCCAGCTTTGTGGGAAGAGTTTGGGGACCATCCCTTTCTACTCTAATATCTTTAGTTCCTGTAAGTAGCAGCATTTTGGATGACCCTGAGGTCAGTAAGGACTGGACTAGTTTTGGGTATCTCTTTGAGTCTGGATGTTTCTCTGGATGTTTTTTATTGCTAACATTATTCAGGTACCCAGGAGAAATCTCAGTGTTTAAGGCAGAGTGACTGTGTACCTGTTTTCTGCTTGTAGATGGTGTGAAAACCTCTGTGACTATATCCTCCCCTTTAGAGGTGATTTATATTGTAAGGTCAAAACCCTCCAATAACACAGAGAAAATCATAGTCATGAACTATTGATCATTGTGATTGCTTAGTTGAAGGCCTTACTGATAAGTCAGACATTGGATCCAAGTTAATTATTGGAAACAAAGCCATCATGGGTCCTTGAGAGACTGCACCAACTCCCAGCTGCACATAACCAGACCCAGACTATGTGGTCATTTTCAGTATTTTATGATGTGACTAACTCTGATCTTTCCCCATAACTTAAACAAGTCAAGAAAAGGTGAAAATGTTTCTGATTCAAGAAATATTATGGTCAGTGGGAGTCCTAGCAGTCTCTGCAAATAAATGCCGACCTGTTGAGCTCCCGCTGAAGGTCCTGCATGTAGTGATGACACTGAGCGTAGTATGTGGCCTGAGCTTCAGCGAAGTCCTGCAAACAGCGCAGGTGGTTGAGCTGGTGGGAAAAGAAAGGAGAGGATTTACTCAACAGGAGTGAAGGACACCAAAGACTTTATAAATCATCATGCACCTTTTACAGCCAGTTTTCCCACTCATGGATGAAGATGGGACTGAAATATTTAGCTCTAGAAATGACCACTGACAGTCAAACAGTAGAATCAAAGCTGTACAGTCACCATTTACTGCCCAGCTTTGTGCCACGATTAAAGGCACAAAAATGCTTTAATCATGGCGGCCTGATAATATTCCACAGGATGCTTATATTCACAGCATTACAGTAGGATGGACACATTAAAAGAGTCCCCCTGTGTGTTTTAGTCACGGCTCTTTTTTTTTTTAAACTTTTGATTATAAGGAAAATGTATACTGCATAAACTGGTAATGGTTCAAAAGGAAAATGGTTATGTTGGAAGGGCATGCTGAGAAAAATATCGCTTGTGTTTCCCTGTCGTCTGTGCAAAACAGCGGTGAACCCGTAGACGTTAACTGTGCAACAGCTTTTTTTTCAGTGAGTGTCTTATCGAGCAGTCAGCCGGCATTTTAAATGATGCTTAACGAGTGTCGCACACCTGAAAGATGAAGCTGTGATGATACTGAAACATTGTTATCACCGATGTGTTTCGTATGTTTCCACTCATACTGTAATACTGAGACATATCTACAAGCTGGTCGTCTGGAAACAATGAGTTGTGAGTGTGTTTGTGTTAGTGAGAGGGTGTGTATGTGTGTTTGTGTGTGTACTGGTTTAGAAGTCTTTGTGAAAATTGGCATGCCACAATACTTGTGGGGACAAAATGCCCGTCCACACGAATTTGAAGGCATTTTTGAGGCTCAAAATGTGGTTTTTAGTTTCAGGGTTACAGTTAGTTTATGATCAGGTTTATGCTAAGGGTTAGGGTAAGTGGGTAGAGAAAGCATTATGTCAATTAGATGTCCGCACCAAGATATGAAAACAAGTGTGTGTGTGTGTGTGTGTGTGTGTGTGTGTGTGTGTGTGTGTGTGTGTGTAGGCACGCTCTGGCACAGCACTGTGTAAAATAAATCTGCACCAGTACTTTTATTAAAAATAAACACATATATTACAATAGAAACACACAGACACAAAGATGACGTCAGACCACTGAAATGCTTCCAAACTCCCAAACAAACCTCTCCGCCTGAAGGGTGGGCTCACATAAAAGTTTCTCAGCACCATCGACTGGATAAAAATCCAGACAGTTCAAAAGTTTTCTAAAGCCTGCCAGCTTCGTTGATGTGTAAACATGTGTAAACATCAACAAAGCTTTATCTGGCACCTAAAAGCTGTCTGCCTTCATGCATTTCATTTCAAGCTTATTTAAAACCAATTTAAGATCACCGTGAGAATAACATGGTTTGGTTCCCATGTGTTCATCTGCAATATTTTGACAAAAACATTCAAGTGATTTACACCGCCAGGCCTTTAACAGGAGCCCAGTGGGGTGACTGGCCTGCGGTGACTCACATGTGTGCTGCTGATGCCTTCAAGCAGCAGCCTGGTGACCTCAGCCTGGCGATCGAACTCCGTCTGGGCTACGCGAAGCTCATGTTCTGCCTGGAAAACAAGACGAGAGGAAGGAAGGAAGCTGACAACACGAGTCATGCTTTAAATCTAGAGAGCGCTTCCTGCTGGTGACGGTACTCACTTTGTCCACTTCCTCACTGAGCAGCTGAGACGAGTGTGGCAAGGACAGAAAGAAAGAAAAAGTCAGGAAGAGCAGATTATCTTGGTAGACACAGCTAAATCTACATTAGGGCTTTAGTTTCACACAGGGAAGGGGGAAAGCAGCCATCAGGGTAGATTTAAGGTGGATTTAAAGTAATTTTTATTGGCAATTTTTAGACACAAACTATGGAAGAAAAGTATACTTTAATTAAGTTTATTTAGCCCACTTAACTTTAACTTCTATTTTCTCAGAACATCCCATTTTTTACTTGGGGTCGAGCCTGCATTAGATTCCCACAAACCCTTTGGCCCTCTGTGCCTAAACAAATCTACTAATGCACACATCAGAATAAACAACTTGGCAGCACTTTATAATGACGTCAGAGTATTGAGGTATTAGCAAGTGCTTCATTCATCATTTATATAGCTTACTCTTCCTTAGCATGCTATTTATAAAAAACAGATATATTACTGTGACTGATAGCAGTGGCAGCTGTACATGGTGTAACAATAGCTGTATAAACACAACCCGTTCTCACTCCCAAAGCGTAACATTTTACGCTAGGTGACAAATCGTCACCATATTACGTTTTCGGCTACCCACCACGTTCCTAAATGACGACCTCGGAAAAAGAGGAAATATGAGAACCGTCTGGACTGAACCTACACATGTTCGCTCTTTTTCTTCAAATCGCTTAGAAACACGCTATTTAACATCATTAAAGTCCTGGTTAAGGTCAGGAATAAGGTTATGGTCAGGGCTAGGGATAAGGTTAGGTTTAGGGCTGGAATACAGGGCTGGAACGTCTACTACCGCGGGAGCGTCATTGCACTGGATTCCAGCCATAACCCGCCGCGTACGATAAGAACGCCGAAGGTCTCCTTTCGCGTTCCTCAGGAACGCCGCGGGACGTGACAAAACATGTCTGTGCTTATAAATGGCAGTAAGGATATGGACATGATGAATCAAGCACTTAATAATGCTAAACAGTGTGAAACTATTATATATTGTATTAATATATATATTATTTATATTATATTTTTAAAAAGCTTTTGTTTTTCTTGTTTCTCACATTGAAATGTGTGTTTCTGGGGAATCCCTGCACTAAAGCAGTGTCCCTGGAAAATGACTCCACATGCTGTGACAGTGCGCGTCGGATAATGACACCTGATAAAGGAGAATATCTTTCCACAGGAATATGCTGGTAAAACGAAAATCTTGACTAAAATAATCTCCTTTTACACTGGAAAAGGCCTTTAAAAGTGCAGCCGCCACTGTGGTCTGCTGTCATGCAGTCTTACTCATCGTGAATATGATAAGAAAACATGAGGCTCAAAAACAGCCGTAGTCCTTGAACACATCTTTACTGTAACCTCAAGAGGAGAAGCCGCTGGAACAACCGGCATCAGCAGTTTTAACAGCAACATATAAAATGGAGCAAGACCAAAACAAAAATTTATTTCAGTTACTTAGCGAGACGCAGTGGGACTCTGAGGATTTTTGCAGGTTTTAAATGTTCCCATGTTGGAAAATAATGCTCAAGTTTCATCTTCCAGCACACAGAGCTATAAAAAGATGCCAAGGCAGGAATCTCTGTTTGCAAATAAGACTGGGTGGGTGGGGTTATCCTGTGCTGTGGGAGAAGTGAGATGGATTACAAAGGGAAAGGATAAAATCGTGTGAGTCACCTTCCAAATGAGAAACAACAAATTGCTTTTTGTTGCTGTTTGCATTGAAAGCAGGAATCACAGGGGAAACCCCGCTGCTGAACAATTCCACTACAGAAAGGAAACATTTAAATCAAATAAAAGCAGTTTTTTGTTTGTGTTAGTAATGCCAAACCCTGCATTAGCGACCTTTACACACTTTGCTTTACAAACACTTTTTGGTTCGTTGGGATCTGGTCTCCCTGTGAAATGATCCCAAATTCATGCCCTTCTACCCGGGCTATGACGACAGCATGCGATATAAACTGTGTTAATGTTTATAATTAAGACTTAAACGCATCATTTCACTGAGTGAACCTGAGTTACAGGAGATGCTGAGTAAAGGGAAAGCATGACCTCAAATGCACTGTAAACACAGCGATGACGCGCCTCTTGCAGCTGCTGCTGAACTTCACACGACCTTTACTCTACATTCTGCAGATGCTGAAGACTGGAGGAACTGGTGTGGAGCTGCGCCCCCCGGTGGTAAACAAGCAGTATTGTAGCAGGGAGGGAGCATCTTTCGCTTTGAAAAGACTTTATGGACAGATACTTCATGTTTAACCATCCTAAATGTAGATGTGTATCCCTGTGTGCAGGTTTATACTAGTTTATGTGAAAAATTGTGAGTTCTTTGGTCTTCAGGATGCGGTTTGTTCTCTAATGTTCCTCTGAGGCTGTCACAGAACCGTGTTCTGTATTTAGACTGAGATTAAAGGACATACTCTGGACTCTGTTTATTTATTAGACGACCTCTTTTATTTAGGGCTGTTAGAGTAAAGGGGCCTGAATACATACGCAGGCCACACAGATTTTTATTTGTAAAACATTTTGAACAACGTGTTGGTCTGAATGTGAAAAAATTTAAAGAGGCTATGATATATATTTTTAAAGCACTGCTCGTCTGTTATAATGTTATTAACATTAAAATAAAAATTCCTCTGTCCATTTGGGATGAATGAAACGGTAGAAGTAACCTTGAGGCTCTTTTTGTGAATAAAAGGTATGGTCCTTCCTATCTTGTGTCACACAAAGAATACAATTTATTACATTTCTCCAGCTTCACAGATTTTTATAAAGTTAATTTATTTCCCAAATTTACCAGAAGAGTCTCCAGTGGAAACTGTGTGACATCTCTTTGGTCTAGTTTGCTGATTCAATCTGCAAAAGTAATCAGTGAATTTCCTAAAATCTGATCTTCTGAGAGCGTCCTAATCGATGCCTAGTTTATCTCTGTGTTCTGTGCGCTCTAAAAATAACAAAGGGAGGGAACAAAACAACCGTGAATTCTAAACAGGAGGGGAAATAACCATGAAACACCCTAAAAAACATGTCTTTTCTACCCAAACTACTAAACAAACACGGGACTGCTAGTCTCTCCACGTGTCCAACCTTCCTCTGCTCTGACACGACCGGGTCGGGCTCCACGTCCCAGCTCTCCCAGCCGCTCTGCAGCTGGTTTAATGAAACCACAGAGGGGGTCAAAAAATCAAAAATAAATAAAAAAAATCATACGCTGCATGAACACTGTAACTGTCTGAAATAACATAACAGATTATTTCCTGTCACATACATTTCCAGCACTAATATTAAACACGGCCAATAAATAACAACATGAAGGTATAACCTCAGGTTTCAGTCGACTCTAAACCAGGTATTTGAAGCTCCAACCACTTCTGCTTAAATCAGAAGAAAGCCCTCTGAAAGGGGGAGGAGACTGAGCTTGTTTCAGACTGAGCATGAACTGAGACTTTGCACAGAGGCTCTTTAAGGATATTTTTATTTTATGGTAAAATAAATGGTAAATGGCCTGTATTTGTATAGCGCTTCACTAGTCCCTAAGGACCCCAAAACCCTTTACACAACCAGTCATCCACCCACTCACACACACATTCACACACTGGTGATGGCAAGCTACATTGTAGCCACAGCCACCCTGGGGCGCACTGACAGAGGCGAGGCTGCCGGACACTGGCGCCACCGGGCCCTCTGACCACCACCAGTAGGCAACGGGTGAAGTGTCTTGCCCAAGGACACAACGACCAAGACTGTCCAAGCCGGGGCTCGAACCGGCAACCTTCCGATTACAAGGCGAACTCCCAACTCTTGAGCCACGATCGTCAATGAAGCTATAAAAATCAGGCAGGTTACAAATAAAAGATAGTTGAATATAAAGTGACAAGGATCCCAGGGACTGTATTTATCAGGGAATGTGATTTGATCATAAAAATAATTAAGAACTTATGACTCCAATGAATTACAGTGATTTTTTTCTGCTGAGCGGTGTTTCTGTTTGAGCTGAAGCTGCCGTTTTTGTTTTATTTCACATGGACGTACAATAAACTTCAACAAGGCCTCATTTAAAAAGCATCAGAGCCAAAAATAAACAATAATAACCATGCTCAAACATGCTTGTGTCATCTGTAACACGTCATGCACAAACACGGTTATCTCATGGCTAACACGACATGCTTGACTAAACATTCAAAACACAGCCCTGAAAGATCACTCATGCTGTGAAATCTGCAATCTGACAACTTTTTATTTTCTAGGTGTTAGCACAAAATAAAGGAGCCAGTGAAGTGTAAACTCCAGAGCCCTGGGGCCCGTTCTTCATACCTCGCTAAGTAAGTTAGCTGGATTAGATTGTTGACGATTTCGCGTGATCTTGGATCGTTCGGTTCCCCGAAGCCCATCCGGGACTTGCTGTCATAGCAACAGAGCCGTAAGCGTAAACCTGCTCGGGAGCAGGTTTACTTTATGTAAACAAGATTAGATCGCGGCCACGCAGGTATGTCCGCTTCATTTATACGAAAGCAACAGCGATATTCCACCACTGTTTCACCATAAATAAATAACATCAATGTAACTAAAGATAATGCAGTACTTGATCTTGTTATTGATTTCACACAGATACATACAGGTCATTTCCTAAAAAAGGGAAATGTACTATTAACATTCTATTACATGTAGTTGATTATTACAGATGTAATTCATATTTCAGAGTAGTAATTGTAAATCACTTCGTGTAATCAAGATGAGAGACCACGGCTATAAAAGCAAAGGTGGATTTGGGAAGTCTGTCGCAGCCATGTCCTGTCCGTTTACGCGAGCCACCCATTGCGGAAGGTGCAAGATTGATAAGGAGAGTCCTCAGAATTCAGCGTACATTGCAGGACAGACAGGATCCTTTAGCTCAGCGCGACAGTGTGCTCATAGAGAGATATCGATTTTCCCGTGAGGGTATTATTCACTTAACCAACTTGTTGACGAGGGGGTGCAGGACCACCACCTGTCTTTTTGTGCTCTGCCCTTTTCTTGGTTGCTGTTATGAACAAACAAACAGATTATTTCAGGGTCTCTTTCCAAGAGACTAAAAGCAATATAAGTGATAAATATTACCATTCTGTAGAATATTCTTATATTTCACTTTTACTTGTTCCCATGTTCTAGTGGGTCCTGTTGTGGCTCTAATGTGAAAGGGGATATAATATAACATAATATAATATAATATAATATAATATAATATAATATAATGTAATATAATATTGGATAATATAGTGTGATATGATAAATCTACCCTACCGCCTACTGGTGTTGGCCAGAGGGGCCGATGGCGCGATATGGCAGCCTGGCTTCTGTCAGTCTGCCCCAGGGCAGCTGTGGCTACAACTGTAGCTGCCTCCACCAGTGTGTGAATGTGAGAGTGACTGAATAGTGGCATTGTCATGCGCTTTGGGTGCCTTGAAAAACGCTATATCAATCCACTCCATTATTATTGTTATTATTAAATTACTTACGAGTTTAATTTGTCAGCACCTTCTGCCAGCCCTCTCTCCTTGCTTTTGCAGCCTTTGCAGTGTTCCCTTGCGTTCTGATTACACTCTGAAACTCCTGAAATCCCTCAATCAAGAGTTCTTGCTCTGCTGCCGAAAAATACCGAGCGCGCTCCTTCGACATTTTCGCCGACCAATCAGAGGGTTGCCGATCAATGTTTCTACTATCGATGCGTAGCCCCTTTTACGACACCCAGTGATCTCACATTACTTCATCCAGCTGTACTGATCGTCAACAGCAGGTGTGTTCGGAGAACCGGATTAGCGAGCTCACGGTTAGCGCGATGATTTGGTCTTGGATGCGTCATTTGATCTTGGATGTGTCATTTGATCTTGGATGTAGTAAGCGACGTACGAAGAACGGGCCCCAGATGGGTTCAGCTGAGATAAAACAAATCTCACTTTCAGATCTTTGTGTTCCTCATCTGTGCTCACAGACTTCTGTAAACAGCTTTTCTTCTGAGAAGACACGGCCAGGTTTAGATTACATGCTGTGTTGTGTTTTCATTTTTATACCTTCCTATTGTTCATCCCTGAGCTTTCTTTGAAATTATAAACGTTCCAGCAGAAGTAAAGAAATAAACTCTTGTGTTTTCCTCTAAAAACAACAGGTCAGGATCTCACTGGGTTAAAAAGCTGTCACGTGTGCGTTTCAGTCTAAAAAAAAAAAAAAAAACACTTTTTGAGTGCGATTTGCAGAAAAATGCTGCTCAGATTAAAAATCTGAGATCCTGGTAATGAAATGAGATTTTTTTCCCCCCCTTTTCTGTTTATATAACTTTCATTTAAGCAGCAAATTGTTAGTAACAGCAGCAGCCTGGCAGTGTTCGCTAATACGGCTGTGGCAAAACTACATTTTGATTTGAACAGTTTTTTAATACATCTGAGAACCATTAAAAAAACTGAAGCAGTGAAACACAAAACCTTTAGCTTACTGGGTTTCCTTTTCTCAAGCAAGCAAAAAAAAAAAATGAATACATAAATAATAATAATTAAAAAAAGAATAATAAATAGTATTTCTGCCCATTATTGGGAAATTCTATTTTACAGTAGCTGAAATCATATTGATAGCAAGACTGGTAGCAGAAGCAGTAGCAGCACTAATAACAGTAGCAGTACTAGTATCAGGGGAGTGATAGTTCATTTCCGTTTTATTTCACCACAATAACAGCGGCCTCGACGTTCTTTACACTGTAAATTAAAGACACATTAATACGGAGAAACCCCAACGATCAGATCACCCACCATGAGCAACACTTTGGCGAGAGTGGGAAGGAAAAACTCCCTTTTAATAGGAAGAAACCTCCATCAGAACAAGGCTTGTTTCATTGTTGTTATTATCATTATCATTAATGACAATAATGATAATATTAATTTAAAACTAAGAGAGTAAATCAGACTTTTACGTTTCTGCACCTACATTATGGATACAATTGATTTCATTTGGCTTTTTTCTGTTTGTCAATGTAACCTTTGTGTAACCTGATGAGTCATTAATTATAAATTCATATTTAATGTGACAGCCTGGCTCTTTTTTTAAATGACGGCTCACTTTCCTCACCTCAGGCTATTTTTGTTTATTTGACTAGTGAGGTTGCTTTCTCAAAAAGAAAATAAATAAAAATACAATTAAAAATCCATTTTCATATATTTCCAACATATGCAGAAATTGTTGCATTTTGGGTTTTTTTTTTAGAAAAATCATACGGCTGTTTTTTCCCCCACTGTCCTCACTTCCGGTTCACTTTGTTCATTTGTGATTGCCATGAAATTTGTATATTTTAATATAAAAAGAAAGAAAAACTAAATTTTTGATAATAAGTAAAACCAAAGAAAATACATAAACAGGTTGATGGTAAATGGAGACCCGATTGTTAAACAAGCCTGTGTTAACAGCTTCAGCTGCCGGTCAGACTTAAAGATGCTGCTGTTAGCTTCTTATGGAGTTTTTTGCATATGACATGTTAAAAAAATGCAGTTTCTTGATTGTCATGTGAGCCATGAGCTCTGCGGTGCTGCTCGTTTCTCTTACCGCTGATGCACTGGCAGAAAGAACATAATTTCGAGGCCGAGTCTCCTGAAAATCAGGTGTAGCCTACAGCAAAGGAGAGCAAGGAGGAGGAAACAAACACAGGTTGTCATGCAGTTACAAACCGTGAGCAGACAAAGAAAAACATGTTAGCAGGAAGCACAAAGCAACCACAACGAGAGCGGATCATTGAGCCTGAAGCTGGAAGCATCCACAGCATTTAACCTGTGACCCCTGCTGACCCCAAAGAGATGTCACAGTGAATAATTTATCTCCTTTTAAAGCTGCTGTGTGGTTTTATTTATTAAAGTTTACTAAAAGGACACTTTTGATTTGATTTGTTTTCACAAACAGAGAAAGGTCTGATCATGCTGGTAGATTTTTCTTCCACTTTAAAAATTTTGTGTTTTATTGGAAATAGAAGTTTTTCAGCTTCTATAGTTTTATAAATCCTATCGTCCTCCATGAAAAACCTCATTCATGCCTGTAATTCTCTACAGGTGTGTCTTGAAAACTCATCTGTAGTTTGTCCAAAACACTGCTGCTCATCTTTTAACAGGTGTTAGAAACATGATCACGTCACTGCGGTTTTAGCAGGTTTACACTGACTCTACCTCTGTTCAGGTTTCTAGATATAAAGCAGCTAAAGTTCCTCTGACTGCTGAGGTCTCGAGTTGAAGCCCTGAGACTCTGGAATAACCTGAAACTTCATATTTGTGCTGGAGATTCTTTTCAATCCTGTCTTCAAACTCACTTCGTTTACCTTTGCTTTAAATTAAGTTTCACGTTGAGTCCCATCTGGCTTTTTTATCTTGTAGTGTCTTTTTTTAGCTTGTTGTAAGTTAAATTTATTGTTTGTTTTCACAACTTACTTTATAATATTTATTTATTGGTCTATGGTCTTTTCTTGTTTGTTTTAAACTAACTTGTAAAGAACTTCCATCAACTTTGTTGCTTTTAAATATGCTGTAGAAATAAAATTGAACTTAAAGTATCTTGTGTTAAAATATCTGAATTACTAACACCTATCAATGACATTGATTGGATTGATTGGACCTTCCATTTTTAAGCTTAAATATGTTTTGTGGCCCCATTAAGATTTTTGAGGATCAAAAATCCCCATAAAATGTCTCTTGTGATGTAAAAGATTACTAATCCCTGTCATAAATCTACTACTGAAGGGCTCATTTGATCGGAGTAAACCGGTACTGATGTTTTGTTTTGTGACACGGGCGCCCCCTGCTGTTCCTGATTCAGAGTTTTTGGTACCACAGGCGTCTGAGATAGCTCACCAGCATCAACTAATACCAGGTTTACCGTGTTTGTTTTCTTACATTCCTGCATGCATAGGATAATCTGAGGTAGCTGTGTTAGATTAAATCATTTTAAAATCAATGCGATGGTGAACAGATGAACTCTGAAGGCTCCCAGTGATCACTGAACTGGACTTTAGTTCTGATAATCCGGTCATGGCTGAGACATCTGCTGCTCTACGAGTGTTAACAGAGCAGCCATCAACCCGTCTGCTAACGAGGCGTCCACTGCATCTGTTGGAGTTTTTAAAGACTAAACCAAAAGACTGTTTGTAATATTTACATGCAGAGTTGGTGCATAAAGAAGCGTTAGGAACTTTTCCTTCATGAATCTGACAAACATGCGACAAGCAGTGCAGCCAGCCAGTAAGCTCTCCAACATGTCAGAGGTGAATCTGCTCACATGCACTCTGAACATGTGACCAAAACAAGAACAAAATGAGCACCTGACTGACTTCACTTAAAGCTGTCTGAGTCTGGCTGTGCTCTGATGGTTTCTGATCTTAGGGTAGAAGAAGAACTGTTGAAATTTGATCTCACCGCCGCTTTGGCTTCTGCCAGCTTGGCTTTTTTCAGGCGTGCCTTACAGATGTCCAGATCCAGCCGGCGATTCTCCAGCAGCCGCCTCTCTTTCTGCACGAGGAAGAAAAATGATTTATTCAGGAACAACCGCGAGGATCAAACCTGCAGCAAACCTGTGCAACACATCATCACCCTGAAGACCTCCAGCAGCGAGTACATCACTCTGACTCTGAGTTCAGGATTTGTGTTTTGATCACCATTTTATTTTTACTGATATTCTTTCCCTTCTTTATCTTTGCGTTAGGAACATTTTCTTCTTTCTTTCAGCTTCCCGCTTTATTTTGGTAAGCACTTTTTCCTATGTATTGCTTTCCTTTCCCGCTTTCCCAGTCACTCTTTTTTTGTGGAAAAAGTCATGAGGTTAGGGAAAAATGTGAAGGAGAACTGGTCAGGACAGAGGAAAGGAGAGGTTTGCTGCTCAGAGAGTCTGACTGCTCTCAATACGATACGATATTATCACAAATCACAATATGATATTACTGCGATTTTTAACATTTTGAGACTTGCTGAGATTTCCAATAAGTGCAAATTACAAGTTAAACTTTGTCAGTATCTCTATCTGTAAGTCCAAATTCTCACTTCAGGTATGCTTGAGATCATCATGCATGCCAACGCTGTCACTGAAACCTACTCATCTGTTATTGCAGCTGTGTAAAGGTCAGAGTTCAGCTGCAGTTTTAAAGGTTCAAACATATCAGCAGGTTATGGCATTAAATGAAAAACACACTATTAATGAACATTTTCATGATATTCACCACACAGCCATGTTGACTGTTTGTTTTTTAGTGATGGGATTTCCGGCTCTTTTTAGAGAGCCGGCTCTTTCGACTCCCAACCGGCTCTTCAGGTTGTTTTGTTGCCTTAATTAATTTATTATTAACAACAATATGAAATTATGCACAAAAGGAATTACTAATCTAAAAAAAAACGTGGTTTTATTTATATATGTTTATATATAAATATATGCGGTGGCCCCTAGAGACAAAGCACGCGCAAACTCCAAAACACATTCCTAGAGTTAACTGAACTTCCAAAACAGAGCTACCTCGATCACTTAAATTACACAATTGAAAGCATATGTGTATGGTTTGTGTATTTATACACAAGCACTCATATATATTCAAAAAATAAAATTAAAAAAAATGTTCATTTACCTGTTACTACCACACACCAAATCCGGACGTTGGTAATTCCTGGCTTGTGTAGCCACTAGGTAACAAAAGCTCAACACTGCGCCCGAGCATCCTGGAGCACTTCTGTTGTGTTTTGTACGTGTTTTGTCTGTAGGGGCCACCGTAAATATACTTTTATTTATTCACTCCACATAAAATGTAATAAATAAATCATATAATACAAAAACCAACTATTCACATTTCAACTTTTAACTATTTAAATTTTCAGCTTTTTCCTTTTACAAATTTAAAGTAAAACAACACAAAACACTGCAAACCACAACACAATTAAATATAAATTAAAATATGAAAACAAAAAGAAGATGCACATTCTCTGTGGGCCTGCATGAATAAACTTTCTGAATCCTTTATCATCCGGAACTGAAAACAGTTGAGGATGATTACTATACCTTTCTAATGTGACGTTGTTGTCCCTGGCTCTCTCTCTCTCCCTCCTGCTCTGTTCCTGTGCTACTGCGAGTGTAACTACCGCCCCTCCCCCCTCTGCCCAGCGCAAGCACAAGGCTCGCGTGCGGAGTGAAGCGGAAAAAAGTGCGAGAGAGAGGGTGAGAGAAAGAAAAAAAAAAAAAAAAAAACAACCCACGGCTCGCGTCATTCATTTCAAAGAGCCGGCTCTAAGAGCCGTTTCATTCACGACCGACACATCAGTGTTGTTTTTAATGATGCTGTGAATTCTGGGACGGCACTTTCTCTTTTGCTTTCCTAAAGGATGTAATAAGGATGCTTACAGCTGCAAAGACTTCATTCCTATTTTGTATCAGCACGTCTGTATTTACATATACTACCATATTTTCATACTACACACTCACTGATATGGTCCTCCAGTCTCCCTCCAGGAAGTTGCGCAGAGGTGAGAGGAAAGTGACGGCCGAAGTGTGGAGGAACTCGCGCTCGGCTCCTCCGAGCCTCTTCTGGTATTCCGCTACTGTGATCAGGGTCTTGCCTACAGTTACAACAGCACAGCAGCACACTCAGGTTCAAACCACAGGTTTGATGGAGACAACACAATCAAATCGGTTTTTAAATACAATTTGGACTAAAGTGTGTTTTAGCTGTTTAAGCAGCATCCACATCCACATTTTTTTTTGTTTTCTCGAAAATGTTGTAAAATGGTGTGCTCTTTAACTGCTAACAGAAAGAGAGCTGCTTCAGAGGAGCATTTAGAGCTTCATGAGTCATTAGCTGCAGCAGTATCAGTTTCAGCTGCAGGTCCACTCACCGTATGGCGTGTCTGAACCGAATTCGATGGCGGCGTCCAGCATGTACTGACCCAGCAGCTCCGCATTGGTCGTCCTGGAGGGAAGCTTCTTGTCCAGCTTGTCATAGATGAACTCCTCGATCCGAGCACCTGGATACAAGGTGATAAAAAGACAACTGTGACCAACACATTAAAAGGAATATCCCACACTGTTTATTATCCTACATTTAAGAGTCCAATTGTACGAAAGGTGTTATTAATCTCTCTGAACAAAGGGAGTTGAACAAAAGGTAATTTGCTGTCATTTTTGTCTTGAATTTATCCATAGTTTACTCCTAATACCAAAGGTTATCTTTGCTTCTAAAATAAGTTTTTTTTAATGGGGAAACATTCCTCCAAATTCCTCTGATACGCTATGTGTAAACACCAGTTCACAGCAGATGCTTAATCTTCAGTCAATCTTCAGTAAGTGCAGACATGTTGGCGGTTCTGAAAAACATTCACTTATGCACAGATGTAACCTTGGTTATTAATAATTCAAGCTGCATCAGAGCTGGCAGGAGGTGGTTGGGGTCGGTGGTGGGCGTGTACAGCTCTTGAAGCGTTTTTTAGTGGGAACCCACTAGTGTCATAATCTTCTATCTGATATTTTATCTGACATCGCCACATAAGTGGTCTTCCTATGGTATCACATTTATGTTTCTCTGGGGCCAGAATTGCAACTGACCAATCCCACCAACAGGGCTATCCAGGGGTAGGAGTGGATCGGCGTCTTTGATCATTAAATATTGGCAGCAAGATCAAAGCTGCAGCCCAATGTTCCGTTCAGCTAATGAAAGTATAGCCTTTGCTTTCCATGGCAGCTGGATCACAAACGGATCTATAATCTAGACTTCAACCTGTTTTTAACGACAGCATATAACAGCAGATAAATGTTGTGGGTGGCATCATATCTGTCGTGACATGATTGGTTGAAGTGGCCCATGAAAAGCAGTGACAGACAGATGGTTCAATCGCCTGCTAATCATTATATCAAAGAACCAGCCCTTCTCCAAATAGTTTCCAGGATGACTTCAAACCATCTGATGGGTCTGATTGGTATAATGTGTGATGGGAAATAAAAATACAAGTACATACAATTGTACCCGAGTATGGTATTTGAATCAACCAGGCCTCACGAAGGTATCAGTGGCTGTATCCCATCAAAAGTTGGCAGCTGTCTTCCTGAATAGAAGGTCATTAGTAATTCAACACCTGTTTGTATCTACAAGCTCCAGTTCAGACCTTAAACAGCACAGCAGACGGTGCCTGAAGCTTAAAATGTGGGGCCGTACTGTAGGTCTGTGGTATGTGCTAGACTACAGATGTCGTCAGAAGTTTATGTGCATGAAAAACCAGAGTAATTTTGGGCTTTTAATAAACTATCTAGAGCTTTACACCACCTTGGATTGAGAGGGTACCAACCCACAACGAAGCCCGTGCTCTAAAATGAACACCGCTATTTGGCCACAATGACAATATGTGTGTTTGGAGGAGTAAAGGTGAGGCTTTCCAACCTTATGCCACTACACCACCTCTCAAGCCCAAGATTACTTTGACATTCCTGCCCATGATGAGTTTATGGAAACTTTTGACCACAGCTATGTATGTATAATCTGTAGTGACATCACAATGCTGAGGAGGCTTTTTACACAAAGCACTCTGGGAAACAAGGCCAAGACTTACCAGTGTGGTCAACTGAAGCATGGAGGGTACAAAATACACAGGTCAAAGGTTAGGCATTACTCCCAAAAACCCAATCATGTTCACGTTTAACTATAAAAGCTTCTAAAAGGCACATTTCCAGAGAAAGTTCCCAAAACACCCAGGAACTAACGTCCAGGGACCTTCCCCAGGGTAAAGGTTCCTCCAGCAAGTTAAACTGATTAGACTAAAATTAATTTGGGAAATTGTCTCAAATTCTGACCTAACAACCTCAGAAGCTTCGACTTTCTTGTTAGTCCAAACACAAAATCCCCCTGGCTAATTATTTTCAATTATTGTCAGACACTAAAAACAAATCCCGCTTTTAGTAGTGGTTTCTCAGAAATGTAGAGCATTAAAAAATTGCAAGATTAAAAAGCTTTTATACATGACCACTTAGCATTAGTTGTTAACACGGGAAGGTTATCAATCTTCAGAAAATACTAGCTCCTAAGCAAAGACTTATTACATATACAGTTCAACAAAAGGGGAAAGGGGGAAATAATCCATCGCTGGAATTCGGGAACTTCTGGTGAAAATGATAGAGCTCAACAGGTTTCTGCTTCCCAGGGAAATTTCTTTAGTAGAAACCTTAACTTTTAGTTTCAAAGCTTAATGTTACTGAGCAACAATTAGCAAAACACGTATGAACAGATCTTTTGTCAACAAGTTTAAGAACTACATCTTCTTTAAACCCCGTGCGCAGAGTTGAAGATGCGACTTTATATATGTAGGGGAACTTCCGCGATGTGTAGAACTTACTTGGATTGGGCTGCAGTAGCACCTCTGTTTGTTTTAAGATCTTTTCAGTCCAATTCTTGGTGGAGTCGGCACGAGTGATCAGGTTCTCCAAGTGTGGATCCAACTCAGTCTTCTCAGCCTGGCCAAGCTTCTCTTCTGTGAACTAAGAGTGAAAAGCCACCGGTAGATGACACTGATAACAGGCAAACAAGCTCTAGAAGAACAACGACTGTATGAGTCTAAACCAGGTCATCCACTGCCCATCACCACACAGTTCTAGTGCCGGTTTGGATTATGAAAACCAGCTGATATTTTGACATTTTTGAGAGTTGATCATCACATAGCATTTTTACAGAAGTTGGGGTAACTTCATGGGGAATATTCTGATCTGCATCTGCCAAAAGCTTTGTAGGGGTCCAATAGCCACTTCAACATCATTCCAACTTTGCTGGCACCAATTGTTTTTTTGGTGGAATCCATTCTCGTTTGGGCCACGGGCCCACGTCGGTGGAGAGGGACTGCATGGGGCTGATGTTTGGAGCTTTGAGTGAACATCTCAACAGTTATTGCATAGATTTCTATGGAATACTATACAGTAATATCTCTAATAATGCTTAATCTGTGATCATATTAGAAGAAGTGCGACATAATCAACAAGTCACAGATTGAATTACTTACTTAACAGAATGAATTATCTACCAACAAACCACCAAATCAATAGAGTTTGTCCCTGTTTGGTTGGCATTCCCAAGATTAAAAGGTAATCCTTGACTAAGTCCAAAGGTTCTCTTCATATACTTCAAAAGGATGTTCATTAAAAAAAAAAGGATCACATGGCATTTTAGTTTTTATTTATACAGAAATTACAGAAAATCTCAAAGGTTTTACAAACCAATGTGAAAATATCTTAATTATTAAACTTGTCCTAATGCTCTTCATCCACCGTTTACTCGATCTTTATGATGGCAATTCTATAATAATCAGAACAAACCCATCATATTTTAAGACCCAAACAAATTATCTTAAACCTCAGTTTCTAACTTACACATAAGTTTTTATTCTCATTAACTGGAACTCTGAAGCATGTCTTATGCAATCAAAGATGAGAAGGCCCAGTTCTGCTCTCTAATAACTGAGGCCAAAGATCACCATCTGTTGTATCAGGCCGGGCTGTCAGATGATTTCTTTCATTCAAATCTGACTGACATACAGCGACGGCGGCCAGCTGGACTTCAGAGGCAGGCCGAGGAATTCACCGTCACTGTCACCAAGCAGCAGGGAGAAGCTCTGACTGACAGCAGCTTCATGGGCCAGATCGGTTCTTTAAAAGGCAAAAGTACTGGCAGGTATTCAGGAGCTCTACGATGGACAGTCTCTTATTCAGGGCTGGATTACTGGACTCCACTTAGGGCCTTAGGGACTGTAAAAGCCGTAGGTCCACCAAGTTTTAATTAATTTGTGGGTATTTAATTAACCGTTCCCATCCTTTACAGCAGAGCAATTTAAGGACTATGCAAAATACATTAACTCAGCACTTTGCAATTTCTAGTTTTATATCTCTTGGAGTTATATCTTTTGTGCACCATGGGTGGCTTGGGATGAAACAGAATTTCAGTACACTGTATACTGTGTATACTGCTGTATTGACAATAAAGCTTTTGAATCTTGAATCTTGAAGAGTCAAACTGGGATAAATTTGAGTGTTTATCCAAATACAAAATTTAATCTAAAGGTCTTTAAATTTGCTTATTAAGTTTTTTGCTTGGTCACTGGCACCACTAAAACACAACATCCAGTACTGTAGTTGCATTGTGTCAAAATCTGCACCCAGAAGCAGCACCAACCACAAAGAGACACAGAACAACTACAAAGATGCAAATTCACCACAAAGAGACACACACACAACGACTGAGTCTCTTTCTCTCCCTCTCTCTCTTAGTGTCTCACTAATGGTTGGTCAGACTTTTAAAGTCAGTGTGCAGGAACCCTTTCACTCCCAGTCCGTGAGTCATATATGACACGTGTAGACATGTAAAATACAGAAACAGTTAATGGTTTTCTGGTGTTGTGCAGAGCTGTTTTTTGTTTGTTTTTTTATCCCCCTTCCTGCCTTCATTGGTTTCCTGTGTTTTCCCACAATGCACTTGGACAACCTCCAGGAAAGCAGTCTGACCTTGTTGCATTCATGGGTTCATTTTTTCCGATAGGAGCCGCAGTGTGCAGAATAAACCAGTTAATATGCTTCACTGGGCTTTTCTCCTTTTATTGATTAATATTATTCTTAAATGATATAAAATACATTATTTTAATCTTTGAATTATACTGTGAAAGTTCATATTTGGTGAAGTCAGAAGAGCCTCTGTCTGGATAGGATGAAGTGTCACTCTTCATATAAAGAAATCTTTAACAGCATAATAACTTAGCAATAAATTCAATGATTTCTGACTAGGAAAAAAAACCCCAGAAAAAATGCATTCATGCATTGTTAATGCATTGGTCAGACCACATGTTTCAAGCTCATGGACAACATCCAGCTCTAACTGCAGAGTTGGTGTGACGTGGATCCATGTTCAGGATTTTAACAGAAACAGTGAAAATAAGCAGCTGTTGTGCTCGACTTGCTCAGAAACAATGAGGCAACTTGTTGAATTTTTGTTGCGTCATTGAGGCTTTTATGCAGATTAAATTCTATCCACAATGTTCAACAATATTATACAGAAGACCCTTTTTTTTTATGTGGCTCTTGATGTGATCCCAAACCGACTTCAGCCTTTAATGAAAGTCAGTTTGACCTCCTGCACTGTAGACTATTGTCTTTACAGGTGACAGACAACTGCAACTCACCCACTAATGCCCAAAGGGGATCCCAAGAACCCAGCTCTTAGTCTACGCAGCACTAAATGAACTTGGGTATAGATGCATGTGAATTTACTTGCGACAAATGGGAACTAAACAAAGTGAAGTAGCTTTCAGTTTTCATGCTCTCCAGCTGTGGAACAAACATCCTGAAAATATGGTCAGTTAGTTTGAAACAGGGCTTAAAAACTTGACTCTTTGAAGTGCCCTCATTTTTTTTTACTTTAATATTATATTTGCTTCTTACTGTAACAATTCAATGTATCCTGATTATAACGTTTTAAATACAGTTTTGATGTCTTCTCTTTCTTTGTTGAGTGAGATGGGAGACCTTTTTAAGCTTTTAATGAAAAGTGTATCATATGGCTGCCGAATTTCTTACTGAAGCCTAAAGATCCAGTATTGTTCTGCTCATTACCTGACTCGTAGCACAGACTTTATCAATGAATTTCCAATTTTTCGAATGAGGTTTGGTGTACAAGTTCTCGAAACTGAAGGATTTAATGCTGTTTACTGCTGGTGAGCCAGATAAATGAATGAATCTCTATGTTGGGGAGTTGGAGGGGAGCAGGACAGAGTCTGCTGGAGTCACATGGGTGATGCACCCGATCACAGCCATCAATAATGGATCGAGGCTAGACAAACCTTTATCGGCTTACACGCAGCGGGCTGCTCGGTCTGCATGGAAAACACGCCACACAAATACACTCCGTTATACCCACAGACCTCACGAAGAAAACGCAAGGCTTCAGCTGCTTTAATCGAGCTCCAGGCCCAACGGGATGCAGTGAGAGCCTAGCAGTAAATCGGTCCACACATCACCGCCTGCAGCTGGAGGGAGGTCCGGTCTTACCTGCACGGCCCGGGTGAAGAAGACCCCCGCATCAGAAGCCAGTTTTTTCACGTTGAAGTCCATGATGGAGGCGAGCGGAGGCGAGCATACAGGCGGGGCTGTGCTGAGTGTCCCCGCAGAGGGAATCCTCCGGATCAGCTGAGCAGCAGGAACAGGAGCAGGAGGAAGAGGAGGAGGATGAGGAGGACTGATGTCAGGGGCTGTAATCCGCTTCGTGCACGATCGGAAATCTGCTCACCGCCCTGCGCTTAAAGAGACACCGCACCGGGCTGCAAGTCACGACTCCTCCGGTTCCCCTGCAGCGGTACTGAATCTCCACATGACCTCCTCTGACACCTTTACCGGCAGCTGAGTACAAAAGCACTGCGGAAATATCACAAATCTGCATTAAAAACGCCTTCAAAGCGGACCTGTCTGCTTTTCATATCTTCTCCAGTCACATCCATCATTCAGGGGCGTTTCTACGGTTTTTTGATGGGGTGGCTGCAGACAAAACACCAAAACCTGCAGTTCCTCTAGTGTCCACTAGCGGCTCTTAACAGTGAGCTGGTCCCCATGTTAAAGTATCCAAATAAATATGTTTATGGATATATCATTTAGTTCAGACCTTCCCAAAGTGTGGGGCCCGCCCCCTAGGAGGGGGGGCCAGAGCCACGGCAGGGGGGGCGCAGTATGAAAAGGGGAGGGGGGACAAAACGCTTGGACACTGCTAGCACGGGGCGCCTACAGAAATGCAAAGCAGGAGATGAAGCATAGCTGAATATGTTTCCAAACCAACTTCATTCTAAGCCAAAGACTAGAAAATATGGTGAAGCATGTCTGCCCTTTGGTCTCCCCTGCAGCATTGGTTTCCCCTTCATTGGGTGCACATGCTGGGCTGTTTAAATCACGGACAAACAGTATCCCACATTCTTGATTTTTAGAATGTCAGAACTACTCCTGACATTTTGGAGATGTTAGCTCTTTATACAGTAACGTTACAGTGAGAACATTTTTCTTGTAAAACAAAGAGGGGCCTAGCAAAAAGAGTTTGGGAACCACTGATTTAGTTGAAAGCAGGTGAAGACTGAAATGTCTGCCTGTACATTTCAGGTTGAGATCAAATACATATAAAATGCAGAGTTTTTTAACTTGCAAAAGGTAAATACTTAAGAAGTGTGCACATATACTCTTAGCACTGGATCCCAGGCCTGGAGAAATGGTCAGGGCTGCATCAGGAATACAGCAAGTTTTAGCCAGTGATCATTATTTAAATCTTTAGGTACAGACAGACGAACTTTACATTACTGTATTTGAAGGTGGTACAATCACAGCAGTTTTTGACTGTGTAAAATATTTTTGTTTGTTTGAATTTCAGTCCTCTGATAAAGATGATTTAATGCTGATTTATTTTTTTTAATAAAAAATTAATTTGTTATAATAGATTTGTAAGGAGTTGCTAATGTCACATTTAAGGCAAGCTTCTTTTTCTTGGGCAGACAAAATGCCCCTATTACTGAATTGCAGTTTGTTATCTACATGAGGAAAGGCCCTCAAATTTGGACTTTTCTAAATCAGTGGTCCCCAACCACCAGTCCGTGAGTCGTTTGGTACCGGGTATGAAATTCATGGTTTTAAGGGTTTTTATCGTTAACTCTGTTTCCCTGGCTCTTTTCCCGTGTGTTATGAAGAAATCCTTTTTTTTTGGTGCCAGTACTGATTTTATTTTGTTGTATTTATCCGTGACACCTTAAAGGCCAGTCCGTGAAAATATTGTCAGACATAAAAGGGTCCGTGGCGTAAAAAAGGTTGAGGACCGCTGGTCTAAATGTTTGAGGATTTAAAACAAACAAACAAACAAGCAAAGAAAAACAAAAAAAACACATTACTTTTTAAACCACTCCATCTTTATTGCTTTTTCATATTTTTACACCGATGTCCTGGAACTACTGAGATCAGGAAAACGTGGAACTCCAAACTGTCTGGATCCAAAGTTCTTCACTTCAGTTTGGACTAAACTTATCAGCAGTTACAAAACAAACTGAGAACAGAGTGTGGACAAACAGGAAACCTAGTGGATGAAATCTGAAAGGCTTTGCCACACAGCAGTTCTCTCTCTCTGTTTTTTTTATTTATTTATTATTATTATTATTATTATCATCAGTACATACATCTTCATAAATAAAGAACAGTCAAACCCAAAGAATAATGTTGTGTCCAGAAAGCATAAATGGAGACATTCAATGAACAGAACAGGCGACTGAGAAAGAAGATCTGTGCGACTCTAAAGAGCTTTGATCATGCATCAAGTCCTCCTCATATTCAACTTCCACACACACTGAATCATCATGATCATCATGGTGACCGTGAGAAAGCAACAGAGACCTGCACCAATCTGATCCCTGAAATCACACAAAGAAAAACTGTACACGAGAACCAGGAAGCGTGTTTGGTTGGAAAACCGACGCGGCTGATATGAAGTAGCTTAAATCCATCAGTCAGGCACCGCTCATGAGCATGAGGACTGTAACGTTAAACCACAGGAAACAGGACAGCTGGTGATGTGTTCCTTCACTGGCGTCATCTGGGAGGGAAGCCCAGCGTCAGAAGCCTGGTGAATCAAACTGCACTCCAACTAAATCCTGTTAACAGCATCAGCGCCGCTTTCACCCCATGAAGTGAAGACAGTACTTAATCCCTGTTCCTCCAGCCCCGCTCAGGCAATTTATTAAAGTGGCATCAAATCAATTCTGAGAATTAACGAATCACTGACGTAAAACTGCATTCAAAGAATAAATAAGTGTTTGGGGGCATTACATAAGGTTTAAAAAGAGGAGCCGAGGAAGGGCGATTATCCTCAGAGGAAAAGTCTGAAGCTAAAGTCGCAACTTTGTGGGAACAAACTGTAATATTCTTAAAACGAGAGGCATAATCTGTAAGGACTACTCTTATATTCTGAGGTATTATGAAATTATAGATTTTAATGTTAAGGAAAACAAACATTTCTGAGATGGTTGAAAAAAAAAATGTGAGAAAAACTGCAATTTTATTGAAATCAAACTTGTAAAAATATCAAAAATGCTGTGAGATTAAAGCTGTTAATTCACTGGATACGACTGATCTCTGAGACAAAAAGTCAAAAAAAGAAAAAGAAATGAAAATCTAATATTGTTTCCTAGGTTTGCTGTTTATTTGCAAACCAAAAAAACTACATTGATATTCTGTGAGAATATAAAAATCACAGGAAGGACAAAACTTTAATATAAATTAGTAAAAAAAAAAATCTTTTGATACAATAAAATCAAATTTAAATTAAAAGAAAATAAACTAATATGTATTTAGGTCATAAAGTTTGAATTTCTAAATTTGAGATGGAAAAATTAATATTCTTTGATGGTTAAAAACAAAGTCTCTCAGTACACTTCTAAGAAAGCACTGAAGTATTCGTTGAGGTTATAAAACTCAAATGTCCAATAAAAACCTCAGAAATGTCTTAAAATTTGCAAGAAACATTATGAAACAGAGATTACGGTTGTAAAAACCTTTGAAATTTTCCTTTCAAAGATTTACATTTTTGGAAATTAACAAATAAACTATGGACTATATTTGTCTCCAAGTGTTGAGCTTCAGGTTATTAAAGTCACACTGACCAATGTTAAACTGAGGTAGGAACCAATTTTGCTTTAAAAACTTGATTTAAAGACTAAAGGAGAGAAAATAATAAAAAAAACCTGTAATATCCTCTGACATTAAACTGGTTAGTTTATGATAGAAAATTATAGATTTAGAACCTATTTATTTATTTTCGATTAAAGAGCCACAGTCCTCCATCCTGTACTGTTTGTAGTTCTCGCAGTTTAACAGATATTTTTGAAGGTTCAAAGTTTTTCCTCAGAACCCCCCCCCCCAAAAAAAACCAACAACAAAAAAACACACACATCAGAGGCGAGTGCGAGGAGGAGCAGAACTGATGTGACAGAAGATACCGAAGGATTTATTCACAACTTCGTGCTAGAGGAGCAGCACCAATCGAGCAGGAAAAAGGGAAACGAATGCCAACTGTCCTGTTCACACTAAAATCAAACAGCCAGATGTAACCAGGTGGTTTGTGGCGTTGCCAAAGCTGTTGGTCTTACTTGGTTGGTTCTGCTAATGGTGATTAATGTCATTTAAAAAAAAAAAAAAAAAAAAAAAAAAAAAAACTACAACAACCTGAAACTGCAGTTTACAAATAAATAATTACATTAAGTCTGTAAAAACACTAAAATTCTTTAGAATTATCTGCACTTGGAAGTTTCCACCTACTAAGCTAAAAGCAACTTTTCGGAATTGAGATTGACATATTTTTTTTTAAATTTTTTTTAATAAAGTAAAGTTTTAGTTACTTAATAAATTAAGAATACCATTTAAAAGAGGAAATTCCTGAAGTCATCTTTAAAGCTACAAGACGAAAAATGCCAGTGAAGGAACTTTTTAAACTCAAAGACATCTTCAAGGTGCCCTGTGGAGGTTTTTCTTTTCTTTTTTCCACCACTAGGGGTGCTGTTGAGCTAAGAAAGAACACTTTTCCTGGATTTCTGATTCAAGTGTTCAAGATATTCAGCTTTTGAATGTTTATTGTGAAACAAACAAATTGACCTTGGGATCTCCACAGGGCATCTTCAGGGACACTACAGCAAACCGAGAGGAGAAATTAAGAGTCTGGTTGTTGTTAATGTGTTTAAATGTGTTAAAGTGTTAAGTTTAACCTTAACCTGGTCAGCAGGGGTGGGGATGAAACATGAAACTTAACCTCCCTTCCTTCTGGATGACTAAACCTTAATTTGAAACAAGTCAGATGTGATTTTCTATTTTTTTTTTAAAGATCCCATCACCAGTGTCGAACATACAAGTGAACACGCAGTTTTATTTTCCTCCCCTTAGCTTTTCAAAATAAAACTGTTTGATTTAAGTGAAGGAGTTATTTTAGCAGCAAGCTGAACGACCAATAAACATGATGGGCCGTCAGGTGTCCTCAAAGGATAACCGTTTATCTTCCAACCTCCTCTCTTTTTATCATCTGGACCACTGGAAGCACCAGGGAGTTCAGAGGGTTCTGGGCTTTTAACACCACAGAGAGAGCAGTACGAAGCATCAAAGCTCTAGTAAAGGCCAAGTATGTGGACACGTGAGTAGACCTGTAGAGGAACTCCAAAGGCTTTCCATGAGCCTGCGTTTCCAGGTGTTTAGGTGTCCAGCTGTACTGGATTATTGTTGTTTCATTTAATTTAGTGTTGGGCTTCAAGAAGACTCAACTCTGTTAATAATGAAATGAAAATTGCTGAATATTTTACTGAGTTGAGTAGAGAGCTGTACTGACACTGATGGAGATTCTCATCATGTAGAACCGCTGAATGTGACACCACTGAGGTCTGGCATTGCACAGTCCATGTTTAGTGCTGTAAAACAAAGCATGAGAGTCGAGGTCTGCATGTCTGGGTCTTTTTTCCATTAGACTTCTATAATCTGACTTCACAGGAGTCACCCCCTGCTGGACATTAGAAGTAACACATGTCTGCCCAAAAGGCTATGTGAATCTTTTGATATACAGTATATGTCCAAGTCAATTCACCCAGAGCCTGTGCAGGGATCATTTCTTACTGTCTGTCATCAGTAGCTCTTTGTTTGTATAGAGGCTTTATCACTTTGTATCCGGAAGCCTTAATGTCCACATACATTTGTCCATGAAGTGTATTTGCTTTGATTAATTTCACCTCCCTCTTAGTTTAAAGCTCACCGCTGCTTCCAGTAAGAGTTACCAGATTGGTTAAAGGTACTTTTTTGTTGTAAGTCTTTGTTTAAAAAGAGTTTAAAACCTAAACAAAAATCACAAACACCAACAGAATGAGAAGAAATTACTACGTTGTTACGTATGGACCTGCAGAGATATCAACTCAAGTTTGACTTCTATACAACCAGAAGCCTTTTTCCCCTAACCCAAGAAGCTGCCCCCTGCTGGTCACTAGAAAGAATGTAGGCTTTATAATGTTAGAAAAAAAGGATGCTACACTGGCCGACTGCACTTTTTGGTTCAAAGTATTGCACAACAGTACAGCCTGTCCCCATTAAAACCTCAGCTGATATCTCTGTAGCTCAGCACACAGACGCGTTGGACATAATGTCAGAACTGCTGTTTCTTTACAGTCTGTTGTTACCTTGAGTTAACTTTAAACTCATTTTAAAAGCTGGAATCTGCAGTTTGAGTACCTTTAAGACGGGAGGCTGAATTACATGTGAATGGTCCTTTAAAGAGTTTACAGGACTGCTATGAATGATTCTGTGTATAGTTTCTTAGCACTGACTGCAATCAGCCAGACCTAAAGAGATTTAAATACAGCGTAAAGTCATGAGTGTTTACAGTTGTATTATAAAACATACACACAGTAAAAGGATGAGACCCACACATAATATTTACATATATAAACAAAGAAGTCCATCACAGAGCCGCGAGGTCTGCAGCCCGCACACTTAATGGCTAATATTCACTGTACATGTGTCCCACGGCTCCGCGGCCTTTGCTAGCACGAGCGAGTGTGAGCTGAGGCCTCCGACTCGCCACGCGGCCTTTTTTTTTTTGTTCGGTTACCGACAGCGAGCTGGGGGCGGCTGGCGCTGCCGTCCGCTGAGAACCGAGCATCACTACGGCTGTTTTGTTCTGGTTTAAACCTTTGACACGCAAACACACTCACACTCACACTGAGAAATAACAGTCACCCAACCCCACAAACCTGCCCCCAACAGAAGAGATGTGCAGCAGAGGTAAACACCCTCACGACAAAATACCATGCACCACGTCTTAAGTTCTATGTGTCAAATATCAAACTGCTGTGAGGAGGGTCAGAGACACTGTTCTAACTCTACAAAAGAAGAATTATAAGAATAATGCACACAATTGACCCTTGTGGTGATGATGGTGGGAGGGGCCTCAGGTTGGTTTTCTGGATATTTACTGGGAATTTCGGGTCCCTTGGCATCACCCTCTCTGTCCAAAGTTTGCATCCTGTCCGGGATTTGTTTCCATCGGGTCTTCTTTGAAGTTTTCACAGTGCTCCATTACTTTTCTGCAAGAAGACAACAGTCACAGGTTGGAATTTTGACCAAGACGTTCTTAATTCGTAAAAAATATATATTTATCTAATTTATTTCCATGGAAATCATCTGTAAAGCCACATCAGCGTTAGTTTCTTTGCTGTGCTGGGAGCTGGTCGTGACTGGTGGGCTTTATTTCTCAGCTAGCGTTAGTTTGACTCAGGAAAGATCCCATTTTTAAAAAATTGAATTACCATCTATTAAGGTAATGGCATTAAAGCACCTAACAGTAGAAAAATGTCACCTGATACATGTTTTAAAAAAAGGGCTTGTGATATCTGACCTGCTGTGTTTGTAAGAAAAAAATACAGAAATATGTGATTCAGCCTCAAACACTCGGTGATCAGCCCCAACAACTCTTATCATCCTCTCTGCTGAATGCAACAGAGGGCTTCTAAGAGCAGGAAAATGAGGCTTTCTGACTGCTGCCCAGCCTCTGACTCAGTTACCACATCATCATACAGTTTGTTCAGAGCCGTCAGTCTCACCGGGCCATGTCCTTTGTGTCCGGATGTGAACTCTCCAGCTCCAGAACTTTCTCCAGAAGAGTCATTCCTCCTTCTTTTATCAGCAGAGGACAATACTTGCTTGCTGCAGAGTAGGAAAAATGCAAATGGAACAAGTGTGAGATTCCCAGAGAATGGACTGGATAGAACATTAGGCCCAAAAGAAGCAGGTAAAGAAAATAAAAAAAAAAACAAAAAAAAAACAAAGCAGTTTGGAGACAAGTAAACAAGTAAAGATAATAGCCATGTCCAAATTCATGGGCTGCATCCTCCTGAGGACCCGGCCTTCGCGGTCTACGAGGGCCGGGTCCTCAGGAGGTCGGGTAGGCCGGAAGTGCGCGGCTGTGAAACTGGACGGTCTAGCCTTCTGATTTGCGTCATTGCTGTGTCGGTGGAGTTTAATAAACTCGGCCGTCTGCTCCTTTCTATCTAAAATATAACAGGACACTGATGTAAATTCTCGATCATCTCACACTTCTGTTTAATGTTTATTCAGCTGTGTGAAAACTATAACTTTAATCTCAGCCAAACCGATTTACTTAGGAGGATGCAGCCCATGAATTTGGACACCCCCAATGTTTCACATATACTAAGTTATTCTGGTCTGTTAGGCAAGTCAGGTGACATATAAACCCTTCAGGACAGCTTTAGGGGTAAACGACACACGCTGCGCTCTCAAAGCCTCTTGATACTCACGGTAAACTGACACCAGGTTGTAAAGAGCCCATGTGGCCCAGTGCTGACTGACAGGGGAGATGCTCTGAGGCAGCAGCCGGAGGATCGGCTCGAATGACCTGAGAGAGGACCGTCGCTTTGTTAATACATTCAGACAGGACAAGCCACCAGCGGCTGTGGAAGTTCACTGTAGAGGGGAAAAGGTAATCGATCACCTGTAGTTGATGTTGCGCCGCGAGCTGACGTCCCAGCTCTGGATGGCTTCCCACATCTTCTCCATCACCATGTCTCTCCGTGGCTCCTCCATCTTCCAAACCTCAGGCCCGTCAAACATGATGTGCGACAGCACTCCACAGGCGTTGTACGACACCTCAATCCCATCGGCCTTACTGTCCAGCAGGTTACTGCAAAGAAAACAGACGGAGAAGAGGACATGAAGAGGCTGAGAGGAGAGACTGTGCGGACCAATAGTAACCACCAACAGAGTCTCAGTCCAGGTGTTTCTGCCTCTGGTACCTGAACACTGTGATGAACTGTGGGGTGAGCAGCTGTGGCCGCAGAGCTTTGACCTCAGCCACGTTTCCCAGAAGACCCAACATGTTGCGATGAAGCTCCTGCTTGTCTGGAAACTCCTGCAGACAGAAATCATACAACATGAGATGAAAACATTTAGAAATGATGGCACAGCGAAATTCTCCATGACGATTGCAGAACTGTATAGTCAAGTGATAATTGTATCCCCTCAAATCCACTCAGTGTTTACAGGTGAAGACAAATTTCAGACCAAACTTACAGCAGAAAAAAACCCATAAAAAGCAAAAATGTAACTACTCTTTGAAAGGAACATAACAGCAAAAGAAAGGTACACACGAAGTTTAAGGATAATGGTGAACTTTTTTTTTAAACTGTTTCCTCTGACACAAAATTAATTTTGACAGAAATATTTATTTTAGTATTTTTCAATTATTACACTTATCATCACCTTAACAGTGTGTGGACACGAGCTGTACACGAGTAGTGAAAGAAGAGCTGCACTTTATTTTATACTCCTAACAGCTCCTTTCATGGTTTTGGCTTTAATAACAAAAGCAATCGTTGTTCTCGAGTCATTTCTTGTGAATCGAGCAACTTTCTATATCAGTTCTGAAGAATAACGAGCAGCCTGGCTCATCTTCATCACCATAGACACAGATGGGTGCAGCCTGGACTCACCTGCAGACACTCCAGGAACAGGCTCATGCCCCGACAGTTCAGGAACATCTGACAGTTGTCGGGCGTCTCGTCTGTGATGTTCCACAGGGCGCTCCAGGAAAACTCCATCACCTGGTCACACTGAGACACACACGCAAACACAAAACATCTGCTTTAAACAACAAAACAAAATACAGTATAACTGAATAAAGGTTAATTTTCATTTAAACGATGATGATGAGGATCTGTTTCCTGCTTCCAGCAGGTGGAAGTGTTATGTTTTCAGTGCTGCTTGTTTGCCTGCTTCTCACCAAGAATAAATAAAAACAACAAAAACTGGACTTCAGGAGATTTGGTGGAGCACAGACAAAAGAAGAGACGCTGTAACACTGTAACACCTTCTCAGTCATTATAAATGTCTGGGAATTTTCAAAATTAAATACCTCCACATTTGTTTCACTAAGAGGGAGACTATACTACATTCAAGACATAAAATGCTACAAACACTCTGGCATATCAATTTAGTCACATGATTACTGAGCTGAGTTTAGTAATCATGGTTTTAATAGTAAAGCAGGGCTCATTTTGATGTGTACAGTAATATTAAAAATAAGCATGACTATTTCTCTAAAATGAGCCAGTGTCACTAGCCTGTAGGCCGTGAAAAGATGATTAAACGGGGCGCTCTTAGTGAGAGAGAGTGCATCGGCCTTTGTGAGCACTCTTTCAGTTTCTAAAAGCCACATATAAATCTGTAAAGCACTTAAACTCACCATTCTGTCCTGTAACTTCTTCTGAATTAAATTCAGCATTGTCTGAGAATGAGAAAAGAGTCAGGAATGAATTTATCACCTGTATAATCAGCAGCTGATTTCAGTCAAAATGCAACACAAACATGAGAAAATGCAGCTTTGCTACAGAGAAACAATCCTGAATCCACTTTGAAGGTAGGACACCAGCAACAGACTCCTGAAGGCTACTTTTACTATAACGTTTGCTTTAAGTTATCGTAAATCAGACTAAATAATGCTGCTGCAGCCATATATCACACCATAGATGTAGTACAATTTTAGCATGTTAGCCCATAGTGAGTGCGATGGCATGTTGGTATAAAATTCAAATTACAGAGCACATTCTTTTTCCAAACATGGCTAAAGCGCTGAGATTGGATCTGAAATATCTGCACTGCTGTCATCACATGCTCTCAGTGTGTTCACACAGCTTTCCTCTGGGTGCTCTGGTTTCCTGCCACACCAAAAATAAGCTTGTTAGATAATAGGAACTCCTGCTGCTGACCTTGACTGGCAATAAGTAACAGGCCTGAGATCTGAAGCGGATCACCGACTTCTAAACTAAGGAGGAAATTTATCCAAGACTTTCCAAGGTTTCTTTACCCTCACAAATCCCATCTTGCCCACAGCCTCCTTATGGTGGTTGTCCACCTGGCAGACCAAAGCATTGCAGAGGTGCACGGCGATTCTCTGGATGGACTCATCCTGCCGGGCCGGCTCCAGGATCTTCAGCAGCAGCTGGTTGACGCGGCTGTACTGGAACTCGAGCTCCTCTGGGATGCTGAAGTTGCACAGAGTCAGGCAGCAGTTCCTCTGGACCTGGTGAGGAAACAGGAACTCACAGATTCACAAATCAAATGTAATCGAAGAGCGTGATTCTAAATATATGATGGCCTTTGTTAATAATCAACTGAAGACTAAGATGCATAGTCAAGGTTTCCTATCAAATAGTGGACCTGAACAATTTCTGAGCCCTTTCTGATCTCCCAATCCTGCCCCCAGTTCTGAAGATGCCGTTTTATACATACTTCAGTCCTACAATAAAAACGCAACTGAAGGTTTTAGAGCTTCACATAACACAAAATCTGCCCTTCTGCTTTAATTCTGTTAGTGTGGCCACTGACCATAACACTCTGCTCAGCTTATTTATGCAGCAGCTGGTTCATGGGGATGATATCAGACTTACAGTGACCTCCTGGTAGTGCTCCATCCCATTCAGCACCACCTGAATGACCTCCCGCCGTAACCGCACACTCTGATCGCTGCGGTACTCGGTGTTGGTCAGATAGAAAAGAGCAGCGCTGCCCGTCACCTGGATGCTCTTATCGTATTTATGGCACTTCAGTGCTGCGATGACAAGCTGCAAACAAGGAAACAAAGGTTTCAGGGGAGGAATGAGAAGCAGTCAGGAGAGATGATCACAGGAAGTCATTGAAGGAGAACTTTAAGTCCTACCTGCAGAGCGCGGAGCAGCTGGCTGCAATGTTGTATCCTGGCGATGTCAAACAGCTGATTGATGGCTCTGTGGGCGAGCTCAGGGCGAAACTCTGTGTAAGCCTCGATAGCGTTCAGGACCTGGTCTTCATTCTTTGATCCAGTCACCTGAAAAAGTCCAGAAACACAAAGATTTAACCAACAAAACAAACCTTGAATAAAGCGCTATAGATGGTATTAATCTGCAGTTCAGCCTAGTGTGATCAGCTGAAAGAAACCCAGGTTCAGGTACCTTATAGGCAGGGATGTGCGTCACATTACAGAGGGTGGTGTCGTACAAGCCCAGAAACTGCAGGGGCCTCTTCAGCTCCTGGAAAGGGTAGATGCTGCTCTTGCACGGTTCAGTGCTAATGGAGAGAAAAACACAGCTTGTTAAGAACCTCATTTATCATCTGAGGGTCAATAAAGGGAGATTCCAGCCTCAGCTCATCGTTACCCACCTCGGACGCCCCATCGCTTCTTCAAAGTGTGGAACTGTGCAGTTGTCTAGCATGATGTGACCCGAGATGTCCAGGGACATCAGGTGTACCAGATGCTGGACGATGGCCGTCAGGATTTTCTTGGTCATCTTAAACTTTGAGATCCGCCTGCTCTCCTGGGAGATGTCGAGGTGCCTGAAGGAGGAGGGGGTGTCATCAGTGACTATTTTTCAAGTGATCAGTGGGCATACAAGGGGAGCTACACATGTATTAAAATGACAACATGCAAACTGCTCTCAGTTTATCACAGTTTTTTTTCCTTCTCTTGGCTCAGGATGATGTCACCAAGGAGGGATTTCCCAAATATGGTCTTCTAAGGTCCACCCACTTGTGTTTACGAGGGGCAGCTGATCAGAAGAGGGTTGGAATAAATGGGGAGGAGCTGAAGCAGGTTGTTTGCGCTTGAAAAATAAAACCAGGAGCTGAAACTGAGCAGAAAAGTTACTTTTAACTTGGACTTCAGTAAAATATATAAAAATATTCTAATAAACGCCCTGCGACAGACTGGCAACCTGTCCAGGGTGTACCCCGCCTCTTGGATGGATTCTAATAAGCGTCAACCTAAAGTTTAACAGCAAAATATGTATGAGGACACTATAAATGCATTACTTTGCCTACTGGCCACAGATTTATGTGCATTTGCTCCCCAATCTATAAACAAGCTTAATGACATTTTACAGTCCAGTACCACCAAATTTTGTGCTTCTTCTTGATCACTGAATATAAAATCTTTACCAAGTCTTTCATTGAAGATTGAGTCATTTAGCCAAAATGACAGGGAGTCTGTTTTGACAAATAAAGATGACGCTTTAAAATCTAAGAACACTGCATCAGGTGTGAAGCACAGCAGTGGTAGCATGATGCTGCACGGCTGTTTTGCTGCCAGTGGTACTGCTACAATGAAAACAGACTACCTCTTTAAATCAGCATCTAGATGGCTTAAACTTAGACATAGTTTGATGTTCCAACAGGACAGTGATCCCAAACACATCAAAACTGGTCTTAGAATAAATAAAGCAGGCAAACATTAAGCTTCTGGAATTCCCTTCCTGCTTAAATGCCAGAGTTCGTGCCAGGACACCAAACAATTTAAATGTGATCAAATATCCAGCCAGAATTATCAGGGAAGCTTGTTGATGGCTACCAAAGCATCTGGTTGCTAAGGACTCCTCAGCAATTTGCTAAGGGACATTTAAATATTAGTGGAGATATATCTTTTAACCCTGTGTGGATTAGAGAAAATCCAAAATAAAATCAAACTTGTGCACTCAGTTCTTGTTTGTGTGTTTGGCTTTTTTACAGCCCTTACAGATGTATGCGATACAGTCATTTCACAGAACAGTTTAAAGATATCATTAAAAGCCCAAGATTCCCCATCATTCATGCCCATGATTAGTTTATGGAAACTTCAGTGTCTGATGAAAGGTCTCCTTTTACCTACAAGAGATGACCACAGCAGATACATCTGAATTTTTGATTTGGCACTGATTTTCACACTGGTTGCCCTCTTTGACCCTTCTGTGGATTTAGGTCTCCTCCCAGTCTTGAACCAGATATTAATACTTTTTATTTGATGCGTTAAATGAACGTTAACCCCTCATCCCCCATCCCACAGAGCTTACCTGAGATTAACGAGCTCCAAAACTGTGCTGATCAACTCCTCGGATAGGTCCACGTTGTAGAGAACAAGAGAGGCCAGTCTGTCCCTCCACTGGGTGAGAAAAGATGTCCCCAGTAACTGTACATTGGACAGATCTAGCGAGGTGAGCGACTTCAGGGGTTTGAGCAGTGTCTCGGGGTCCAGCTCTTTCGGCATGCCACCCAGGTTGAGCAGCCTGAGCCGGTTGAATCCCTGGAAGTTAAAGTCTGTTTCTAAAGCATGCCGAGAGGCGGGGCTCTCCTCCTCGTCCTCGTCTGTGTCCTCGTTGCAGGCGAGTGGGGCGCCGCACTTCCTGTAGAAGATGTTGCTGCAGCCGAAGAGACAGAGAGACACCAAAGTGTCGCGGAAGCAGGACAGTGCTTTCAAGCTGCGGGACGACAGGTTGTTGCAGTAGGTGAGGTGGAGCTCGATCAGGTCCTGCACACAAAGGCAGTGATTAGTGGGGCCAAGAGAAGAAACCACTGACATTAACTTCTCACGGTCTCTATATCATGAAATTCCTGTCAGACGGGGTTTTCCCAGGCTTGAGACATGAATTCTCTCCTTCCTCCAGTTTTGTGCATTTACTTCAAATAATTAGCATTTTTGATGATAACAAGGTCAGAAAAATACATCAGAGTTCTGTTAAACAAGGCACTCATTCACTTGACTTTACACTCTAATCGTGCTTACTGCCATGCAAAGCCTTGTTCTGAGCTCATGTTTCCTTCACACAGGCTTTATTTGTGCGGGCCACCAGTGAGGACAATGCCAGTCACACTTAATTTACTAGCAAACATTTCCCTCAGTCCTATTTTGAAAATTCAGTTGCTGTCAGCTCTAGCACTTCGTGTCTCCACTGGCTGGCTCTCTGGGAACGTTGCTGCTGTGCCAGTCCTCAATATAAATCCTCAGAGAGGATGTCATCCAGCAGTCAGATAGACTCCAGCTCCTCCATCTTGGACTGCAGCTGCTAGTGCTCGCTCTGCAGCCTCGGTTTGTTTAGATTAGAAGCACATAGACCACTTCTCCACCTGCTGCAGGTTCTCCTTAAAGTGACCCACCACCAACTACAGTCAAGAAGGTAAAGCTGGAGTCTGTCCAACAACAGAATGAGAGACATGGGGAATCCTGATTTTATAGCTGCATGTTCGGCATTTTTTTCCCCAGCTTTTTAGTTTATTAATAACCTGTGGGTGAAACCTCATGGCAGATCTGAAACACAGGGACACTGTGTGATCACACAATAGCAACCCACCAATCACAAGTTAGCCCCACCCTAAATCCTCCCTGCTTTGATGCCCTTTTTCACTCTACTTTTCTGAATTATGGTCCCATTAGAGTCTGAGATCATAAACTCATCGGGAAAGTCTCTACTGAGGTCAAAGGTCAAGTAACAAACAGATTTATACACAATCAGACTTGTTTTTAAAACCAGGGCAGTTCACACCAGAGCACACAACACTACAGTGGGAGCTGAAAATAGTTTTTGCTGTTGTTAGTCTTTTATTTGTAGTGTTATCACTATTTAGGACAAACAGTCCAGAATCCACACACAGTAACACTGTGATCCAGGAGGGGAACGAGCAGCCACGTCTCCATGGGACACATGAAACTCTGCTCTCTGTGCTCCCTCAAGCTCGTCTATCTCAGTGCCCAAGGTTGTGTTTAATGTTTTGCTGCTGTAACGCAGGAATTTATGGATAAATACAGTTTATATAACTTCATCTTATCTAAATTATACAGTTATTTTCTGCTTAGAGACATTTTAGGAGAATTCCCTTGTCACTTATAATTTTATTTAAATCTGATTTGTTCAGTTTTGTGAGAAACCCACTGCAGGTGTAATGCCTGAGACTCCCCATCAACTTTTAGAACTGAAGAAACCTTTTGGATCACAGGCGAGACATCTTCAAGAACCCACAGGAAGCTCAGCTGCCTTAAACTCAAGCATTATAAACTATCCAGTGTTTAAATGTTAACACTCCGTCACATGTTCTGTCAGCTACACCATCCACCTTCAATGCAGTTTTTCTTCCATGATTTCTGATACTTTATGGATAATTTATCTCAAAACAGAGATTTTGTTTTTTAGAATAAGTACCAACCAGAAATTAGAAGCAGCACTGGCTGAACAAAAACAAATTTTCTTAATTTTTGGTGGGTTTCGATGGTCATATCTCCTGCCAAAAGCTTAAACTGGTGTGGTTACTCTTACCACCTTGTTGCCTCCCACCTGTTTTTTGATGGCTTCCAGGTCTCTGTCACGGACAAAGTCCTCTCTGAGCTGCACCCGGGTCAGTCTGGTGCTCCGGGGATCTGAGAAGAGCTGGAAGAAGCTCTCCTCTGGTTCAAAGTTACTGTCTGTGTGGACCAGTTCCATGTATCTGTAAAAAAACAACAACAACAAAAAGCAATTAAAAGTCCATGGCTACTGACATGACAGGCTGAACCCTTTAGACTGTTACTCACGTGTTGACCAGCTTGTCGCAGATCTCGCTGGGGAGGAAGATGTCTGAGCGCAGGCACAGCTTGTTCCTGAAGCCCTGGTAGCACATCGTCTTCTTCAGGTTCCTCAGGCAGAAGACAGTCGCCAGAGTCATGAGGCTGTCGGGGTTGTCTCCTGCTTTGGCTGCCATGTTCGCCTCTTCTTCTCTGGCTCAGATCAAGACGGGGCAGTGCAGGGGACCTGTGAGGATAAAACGAGTGAAGCATTTCTAATGAAACAGAAGAAAAAAAAAAAAATAGTTCCCTTTTCTAAGCCTTTAAACCAGAGAACATGTTTGATTTTCCCAACTAAACAGCACCCAAATTTACTCAGTAACAGCTGTAAGAGACAAATCAGTTTAGCCTCGGATCACTCGTGCAAATAAATTCACTGGAGATTTCTGGGCTATTTCAACCCATAAATATTCAGGCAATAGAAGAACTACTTCCTTCCAAAGTATGACCATAATGATCCCACCACATACACTTTACTCAGAAAATTAGGTATATTTAGCAAGTAAATTTAGCATTTTTAAGTTATGGTCAGGGTTTTTACACTGCTCAGAAAAACAACTGGCCCACAAGTAATTTAGACAATGAATGCGGGGGATCACATGAGCATTTTCCTGTTAATTTTGGCCATTTGATTAAGAAAATTGGTGACTTTCTTTAGGCGGAAGGCCAAAGCGCTTCTATGCGTTAGCAACCTTGGTACTATATTTGATATATCAGGTAACTATACGGTTTTACAGATAATAACATTGTTTATTCTAGAAGCCCTATGTTATTTTTAGAGCAATTCGAGTGGTGTGCTTGCAACCTTTTAAGCCTTCCTCTTGTGGTGAAATGATTATCATCAGAGCTATGTGCATATGCAAAAACATTTCTTATTTCTTATCAAATAGACAAGCAGACTGCGCCTGCAGACCTCGACCAACGCTGAACGTTAACTCCACTCAAAACTCGGTCCCTGTCCCATTCATGACACAATAATTATTTAAACACTTATAATCATATTTTTATAGATGCTGACACTTTTATTTTGAGTTTAATTGGTGAAAATCACAATAAACAGAAGTACTTTGATCGTGAAACTGCTATTATCCCCCCCCAAACACACACAAATTTTCTGTACTTTTTACATTAACATCACGATTTTTTTTACCACCATAACCTCACATTGTGACTGCTCTGATCACTGCTATTACAAATGTTAAAATAAGATAATACCTGCCACTTAGCATTAACTGCTGCCTGAAACTGAATATATAACAAAATTATTTTTTGTAAACTCCACTGAAGGTTCAAACACTTAATTCTGCAAGTTGATAAAATACTTTAAATGCAAAACTTTTCTGTGGCATAAGTTGGGAGCTGAAGTGAGCTGTCTGCCTACAAACTCGCTGAGTTTTTGTCCTGTCAGTTAAATGAACATGTTTCTGTTAAATGGCCTAACTGCTGTCACACAGCGTGTTTACACTTATTTGCATCTTTGCATACATGTTAGCATTTTACTTCTAACTGCTCTGTACCTCCTAACATTTTCTATAAACACATTTTTCGTGTTAATACCAAAAGGTGATCACTGCTCCTGTTGGACTGAAGCCAGAGGTCCAGCTTTCACTGTTTTTTTTTCTGTTGAGTTAGCCAAACACTCACACAGCAATGAATTCTGACTGTTACCAAGTTAGCAATCTAGCTTAGCTAGCTACATACACTGCAAAATAATTCCTTTTAACATCATTAACGCTGCGAGAAAACACACAACAGTCATGAGTAAGTCTCAACAGGCTCAAACACCGTGGATGAGCACTTGTTATTCAGAGTTTAGTTATAACTCGGGTCAGCAGTGGATTTCAGCGTCTGCATTAGCTCAAAGCTAACGATGACTTTCCCCCTGTGCTACGACGCTAGCAGACTTAGCCGGAGGAGCTAGCGCAGAGCTGTGCGTGTGTGAAGCCGGGATCCGAGCGCAGGGCAGCGGCATCTGAGTGCCAGGTTCCCCTGCTGGGGTCCTACCTTAGCTCTCGCCAAGGCTTCGCGTTCCGGTAGTAGCGACAAACTGATAATTATCAGCAGCCTTCACTCATCTGATTTTCGATTTCGCCCGATGTCAACAAACAGGCTCCGCCTCCTGCTACTTCTACAACTCTTCTTCTTCGTCGTCTTTTTCTTCTCCGAGGTCGGTGGCATCCAGCAGCCAGGTGTACTTCCGCCAGTGGAGTGAGGCTGATTCCAAATCTGCAGAAATACTCCTATAAATATGGATATCCAACAAAGTAATACATTAAACAATACCAATAACGGTTCATTATTAACCTGTAAAGTTTACGTAAATCGCCACAAGTAAAAAGATGTTTATAGTCACACATACTATTTGACGTGAACACCTATTTAAATTCTGTTAAACCCAAGATCGTTCGCAGATTAGTCCTTTATTTTCTTGCCTCTCAGCAGCCATCTTGGTCATCCCAGCAGTTCTTTTGAGTAATGGATCAAAAATCAAAATTAGACCCACCAAGATATTAAAAACATACAGGAAAAAGGTAAATGTATCTATATTCCCTTGTATGGAGGACGAAATCTGATGAATTTTTAAAAAACAAAAACAAAACAAAACCTTGTTTTAAATTTTATTTGTCATTTCCTCAAAAATGAGAAAAGCTGACTTACCTTTGTATGTGGAAGACCTAAACTGCCACATGTTTAAAAAACAAAAATCAGAACTATGAACAAATGCTATTAAATAGGAAAAAAAATGAAAAAAGAGAGAAAGTACAGGTATTACTCAGTTAAATAATTAATTTCCCTTCCTTCCTACAGGAAAATTAAAAGCAAGACTGAGATTGTTGCAAAAGAATAGCGCAAAGGTTTTGGGTAATTAGAGGATGCTGTAGTGCAATTATATAATAATAAGAACACTACAAAAAAGCTTCTTATTTGAAAAAAAAAAAAAGCAGGAACCATGGTAAAAGATTGAGTATTAATGTAAACATGACACGATACTTGAATTTCCTGTTTACGTCTATCTTATTTTTTTTTATTATTTCCTGTTTACTTGTTTGATGGGATTAGTGATGCCAGCCTGAGTGACTTTCATCGTCTGTATTAAATCTGTATGTTTTACATAATAATAAAATGAATAAATATTACTGATTGCATGACAACCTCCTCTAACTGTCCTTTGGAAAGGATAATCGTTTCAGACATTCAGCATGCTTAATAGTTCAGAATCAGACTGTTGTTTTTACAATAGTCTGTTGTTTATTATTCACAAAAAAATACAAAACATTTTCACCATGATTCATGGAGACAGTGTAGGATTATTTTGATTTGTTTCCTGATGTATGTGATGTATGTTTTGTGTCTGTAAAGCAAATTCCTGCAATCAACTACCTACATCTTATCTCTCACTCACTGCGCTGCAAAAACAGAAAGATCAAACAGTCATATTACAGATGGTGTCACATATTTGTGAATCCATAACTACGTGTATTCAGGCAGCTTGGCATGCAGAGACCCTGCAGCTGTTGAGGGGGGGACTGTCAGCGGGAGTGTATTTATGTCAGATCTATGCCAACATTTGTGAGTTACAAAGAAAGGTTTGGGCAGTAATTAACTGTCTTTTAATTTATTAATTAAAAGCTCAACTCGGAGCTCAAAAGCTTTACTCAGAATGTATTCTCTGGAGTAAATCTTCTCTAATTCTTCCGTTTAAAAATGTATTACTAACTGGCCTGCAGGAGGCAGCATTGCAGCCGACAGTGCATTGCCTGTCGGATTTCCTCAGTAAAAGAAGAAGAGAAGTAGGAAGACTTCCCTGTGGCCAATAATTCATTCCTCTTTGGAAACAGTTAAAGGAAAGCACCGTCTCCTGCCTCGACATGTCTACAGCGTACAAAAACAGGTGAGAGGCATTCAAATCTCTGCCCTCGTGAGGGATGTAGGGCGCGCGCACATACTGAAGCTGTTTATTTCAGCAGCTAGCCTCCAAAGCGTAGAATTAGCATTAGCAGCAGCAGCCCCGCTGACCAGACACGAGCCCAGTTACAGCCGCTGGAACACGCGCACCGTGAACGCTAATATGGGTTTTTCAGCTAAAAAAAAAAAAGGGTCAACGTTAGTATCGCAGATGGAAAGCGCGCAGGGTGCTTTGTAAACTCAAGTATTCAGGTGTTATGCTACCTCCGTGTTAGCACATCAGGTGACACAACTTCCTCCACTCCCAAAAGGCTAACAATTAGCCACTGTCCGGCTACCGGTATGTGCTGACTTTGTTTGTGTCACCGAAAGATTGACAATAAATCAGCTGTTCACACATAAACACTAGACCTGAACGGAAATTAAAACACATGTGCTTACTACAAACGAACCCGGCCCTCTGACCTGATAACTGTTCGACAAAAAGACCTTAGTAATGCCTTTTTTGGTTTTTTCCTCTTTTGCTTTTTCTTTATTGAGCAAATCTTTTTCGTTAACAGTACATATTTTACAGAAGCTGACAATATTACCATGTCTTTGCTGTCAATGTAATAATCAAATCTCAGAGTAAATAGAGCCAAGTAAAAAGAGTCGAAAACGATGTAAACACAAGCTGAAAATTTGACAGATAGAGGAAGGACGGTTACACAAATGGCAGATTCTTATAATAGGAAAAGCAGGGTGTTTTCTGTTTGAAGTTTCCTTTAGATTTCAGGGAAAAGGGCCAATTAGGCGAATGCAGTAGGAAAAATAGTTACTGAGAAAACCCCCAAATTTGTTAGAAGAAAATAGCAAATTTTGGAGGGACAAATGGGAACATTACAAGGAAATAATAGGAAGAATAATAGGTCTACAAGGAAGAAATGTTTAATTTCTGAGGGAACAATAGCAAATTTCTGTGAAAATGTTGAGGAAATAAAACAAAATTAATAAGGAAATAACAGTCAAATTCTTGAGGGGGAACATTTTTGAGGGAAAGGTGACACATTTGTGGGGGGCGGCATCAGTTTTGTTTAAATAAAAGGCACATTTCTGAGTCAAAAAAACACCCAAGTGAGAAGAAAATGGCAGATTTAAAGGAAATAATCAACTTAGGGAGGAAAAATAGCAAACGTATGGAGAGAAAAAAAAACAGATCTGTGAGAGGGAGGAACAGAGGCAAATTTGTGTGGACGAAATGGGCAATTATACAAGACCTGGTAATGTAATGAGAATAAATGGAAAGTGTACGAAATTCCATTTATTTACATCTGATGAACAGATATGTTTTCTGTGCTTTAAAAAATGGCTCAAATATTTACATCTTAATTCTGGGTTTAATTTTTCCTGTGGGAGATCGGCTCAAACCTCTTTGGGGAACTGCCATCATGGCATCGCTCACTATTAACACTTTTCAATCCCGATTGAAAAGTGTTAATAGTGAGCGATGCCATTTCCCCATCGTCATACTTGACTCGGAGACAAGAGGCTGTCATCAATCTTCTTCTAAAATTCACTCTCTCCTGTTGTCTCTCTAACTCTGGTGAGTTAACATTTGGGTCAGAAATGAAACTGGCTCTAATCTCGCCTCCTTTTTTTCAGGATACAAGAGTTCAAAGTTGCCTTGGCTGAAGAAAAAATCAACTTGAAGACACTGAGGGAGCTGTGCTTCAATGGTAACTGGATTTTTTGAAGGGGTGGGGCTGGTAATGAAATAGTACAATATTCTGTTAAGCTTTACTGATGGAACCTTTCTTTATTTACTGCAGGAATCCCTTTTGAAGGAGGCATACGAGCGCTGTGCTGGAAGGTGAGTCGCCCTGCCTCATGGGACCATTTTAGCTTTAACTGGTTGTAATTGTATAAACTGGCGTCTCACTTTACAGACAAAAACATACCAGCAGACTCTCTGGTGTACTTTGAGGAAATGCCTCCAATACTTTATTACCTCATACTGTGAAAAGAAGATGTGCTGCCCTTTTACGGCTGAACACTTTACAGTTTACTGGGCTGTTGGTGTCTAAGACAACTAACAATATCAGGGAACTGATTTTCTCTCAGTGAAATATCCAAACTCCAGGAAACACGGAAAAAATGCTGTCTAAGAGTTTCACTAATAGCTGCTGATCTGTTGTCTGCACTTTCTTTTTAATACTACAGCTTGTGTCTACATCCCTGCTGACACATGACACTTCCAACACTCCCACCACATGAGACCAAACTACAGACTGTATATAAAAGCTGGACATAGCCTCAGTGATGTCACCCAGTGGTTTTGGAGTGTGCAAGGAGCTTTGATCTGTTTGTAGGAGTGAAACAGCTTTAATTATGTTTTTAACACAGTGCGTCGTTCTTTTTGTGTTTTGTTTACCTCCTTCTCAGATCCTTCTTAATTACCTACCTGTTGATCAGACCCAGTGGGAGTCTTTCCTGAAAAAGCAAAGGTAAGTGGATCAGTTTAAAGCCCGATCAAAGAGCTGGTGCTTTGATTTTATTTAGGAGAACCCTTGTTTTGTGTCAGCTGCTCTGAGTCTGACTCACAAAACCTGATGCTGCTTATTATGATGCATTATGGTTGAAGTCGCAGCTCTGTTGTGGTTTCCTCTGTTTCACATGAGAGCACTGATACCCAGTTTGGTCTTAACCACTCTTTCCTTCAACTGGGGAAATCAGTGAAATCTAAGAGTGTTGAAAAAGGACATTTTTAGTAAATGAATATGCAGCCTAAAGCAGATTGTCTTTTCCACCTCTGATTATTTAGATTTAGCAGTAAGTCTGCTCTGTGAGCTTCCCGATGTTCCATGTGCATATATGGAAAGCTGGAGGCTTCTCGATTCTGATTCACTTTAAATGTGCCGAACTCACGCGTGGCCACACTACACTGTGGTTCTTTTGCTTTGTTTTGTTTTGAAAAGATGAGTCAACCTAATTTTAAATGCTGCGGCTCAGTTGAGTAGTTCTTAAACTTTTTGCTTCACTTCAGTAGCTGGAAAAGGACACAAGTTTTATCAGTCATCAGCAATCCAAATACAAGGACCCAAAGTAATCTTAAAACTTAAAAAAGGTGACACATACACAGGGGGAAAAGCAAGCAAACTCGGAAGGGAAACGCTGACAAATTTACAAGAGGAAAAACTGTAGAGTCATTGTTCTTTTCTTTTAGAGTTTAAACTATTTAATCAGTCAAACTTGTCAAAGAATAGAAAATCTAAAAAGAAACTTTATTTAACTTCAAAAACAGGACGTGAATCCTTCCATGTGATTCACTAATATATGAGAATCTGATGTGACTAATCAAATTCAGTGATTATTAATCAATTAATGTATTCTTTCCTTTTCTTCCATGGGTCTCACAGAGAGGTGTACTCCCAGTTCCTGAAGGAGATGATCATCCAGCCCGGCATTGCCAACGCCAACCTGGGCCTTTCCAGAGAAGACGTGACGATGGAGGATCACGTGAGTCATCCTCTGTCGTTCTCTCTTCGCTGCAGTGACGAGCTGAAAGAAATAATGAAACCAAATTGTGCTATGAGTGATAAATCGAAATGAAAATTAGCATCACCTCCCAACAGTTATACAAGTGTCAAATTGAGATAAACAGTGTGGATTCTCCTGCTGAGTGCCATTAAACTGTGTCAGGTGAATATAATTACCTAGTGAGGTCTAAAGTCGTAAAACACTCACTGCTGCCGTTTTCAACTCGAGCACTCAGCAAGCAGGAGTTTGGTCTGATTCTGTTACAGATCTTTAGCTGAGGTCTGCATAATAAAGATTTTACTGGACTCGCAACATTAAATTTTATGGCTTGGCTTCATAAGGTTGTGCTTGAGTGAACCTTTAAACGTGTGAGTACTGAATAATACCTTTCACTTTGTGACTGCTGCCCACACTGGGCACCGACTGTGTGCAGTAATTTATATTTGCACGACGGCACACAGTGTAGCATAAACTAGAGCTGTTACAGAGGCTTTTTAAACAACCAAATCCATCACAATGAGTGCCTACCATAAATTAATTTGGGGGCGACCGTGGCTCAGGGGGTTGGGAATCGCATCTGTAACCGGAAGGTCGCTATTTCGATCCCTGGGCTCTCTGTCCTGGTCGTTGTGTCCTTGGGCAAGACGCTTTACCCTACCGCCTACTGGTGTTGGCCAGAGGGGCCGATGGCGCGATATGGCAGCCTCGCTTCTGTCAGTCTGCCCCAGGGCAGCTGTGGCTACAACTGTAGCTGCCTCCACCAGTGTGTGAATGTGAGAGTGAATGAATAGTCGTATTGTAAAGCGCTTTGGCTGCCTTGAAAAGCGCTATATAAATCCAATCCATTATTATTATTATTATTATTGTTATTAATCACTCATATGCACATGGCTGTGCTTCATCTGTTTGACTCTAAAAACGTGGGAGTCAGAGTCTGAAGTGATAAGAAGCCAAGTTATCTCCATGCACACAGTGCACACACGCAGCAGCGTGATTCTGAAACTGTCGGATTTATATTTTGAAGTCACTTTAAAGTCAAATTTGCTCTGCAGTCAGATAAACGCTAAAGAGATGTACAGCACGTCCTTACAGATCACAGAAATATAGATCACCTTCTCCTGTGGCTCTTTGTCATGAGCCACTTGTCTTGACGAGTTTGATTGAATAGTTTTTATCTGATCTGATTCTTTTCAGCCTCTGAATCCAAACCCTGACAGCAGGTGGAACACCTACTTTAAAGATAATGAAATTCTGCTGCAGATCGACAAAGACGTGAGGTAAACACCTTTACCAGCTGTTCTGTTACTTCCTCCTGTTAAATAACAGTAATGTGAATGTGAGTGTTCACCTGCAGGCGGCTGTACCCGGACATGGCGTTCTTCCAGCGCCCCACAGAGTACCCCTGTCAGCTGATCCTGGACCCTCAGAACGACTACGAGACACTGCGTCGCCGAGTGGAGCAGACGACGCTGAAGGCACAAACGGTGAACTGCAACCGCAGCGGGGTCACCAATGTAAGCCTACATCCAGGGCATGAATGCGATTGTGGGGTCCAGCTCAGTTTTGCTGATTCAGGCCCATCTGTCGAATTTTGACTTTTCTGCCCCGCTTACAGTACAAACAGGTTAGTTCAGGTACAGTGATGCGCTGAAACAAAACCATCATCCTGGTATTAACAGCAGGAAGGGTTGAAGTTACTCACACGGCCTACATCAAAGCTGACACAGGTACAGCTGAGAAAAGAAAACAGTTAATGACTAAGAATTCGTCTCATTAGAAATGTAATAGGAATGTATAACTTATGATGGAATGATGATGGCCATCGTCAGCTATTTACATTCGTTTGTTGTACGTGACTTTCTGTAAACATTTTTCCACCTATAAATCACAAACCTAAATTACTGCTTAATTACTGCAACATTACATAAAGTTTTTAAAACTACACGTTTACACAGTCACTTAAAGAGGAAATGGTTCAGCATTTTTCTACAGGTCAGGCATTTTAACCCTCTGGTTAATATCTGTAAAAGGGGTTTTAATTAACTTAGAAATTTAGATGTAAATGACTGAAAGGGCAATACTTTACGTCAAAGGAATGATCGTGGTTCTTTGGATAATATCTAGACAGATTCCTCTCTCTGCCGTGACCGTCTTTCAACCTCAGTTAATGGTGAAAAATGTAGATCATGTCCTGTACCAGGCAGGAAATAAAAACTTGGCAGTTGTTAAAACTTAAACCCCCTGGTGACTGCTAAAACGTGCACATAATGTGTAAACGTTAAGTTTGAGTTATGTGCAGAAAAAGTGTGTGTTCACAAAGCAGCCTTGGTCACACAGTTTGTGTGTACAAAGAAACAGTAGTTCTATTCAGAGGGCAGCAAGATTATTTATGTAGTGGAGAAACCCTGCTCATGTGGATATGACTAATCAGCATGAGCACCATGTCTCCATTTGTTTCACATCTATTTGATATTTGGTAACATTTACAGACATAACTGGCATAAATCAGGTGTTTCCTTCGCCAGTAAATGATAATAACATGGGCACATGTCTAATTGTCATTAATAGCATGTGTTCTGTGATAATAAGAATATTTTATATGTGCATTTGGCATATTTGCATTACAGTTTTGTCTGTTAGCATAAAAAATGCAAAAAAACCAAAAACTAGAAGCGGCGTTAATCCTTGCTTCCATGTGATTGGCTGATTAGATATTACTGTTGCTATGCAGTTGTACAGGTGTGCCTAACAAAGTGGCCATTGAGTGTATGTTACTTCAAATCTGTTTCGGATCAGCTGTGTCTTGTTTTCTCAGGTGAGTTCACCTGGAAAGGCGCTGAACCTGTATCCATCTAACGAGTACGAGGTGCTGCCCAATGGCAGTGAAGCCCACTGGGAGGTGGTAGAGCGGATCCTCTTCATTTATGCCAAACTGAACCCTGGCATCGCCTACGTCCAGGGCATGAATGAGATTGTGGGGCCAATTTACTACACGTTTGCCACAGATCCCAACAGCGAGTGGAAAGGTTTGTAACGTTTAAAAGGGGAAAAAAAGCTTACATAAACTCTGTTTTCCTTTTGGTGATTTTTTTTTTTTTTTGTTTGTTTGTTTGTTTTTTACTGTGGCATCTCACAGAGCACGCTGAGGCAGACACCTTCTTCTGTTTCACCAATCTGATGTCGGAGAACAGAGATAACTTCATCAAGAGCCTGGACGACTCTCAGTGTGGCATTACCTACAAGATGGAGAGTGTGTACTCCATGCTCAAAGACAAAGACATGGAGCTATATCTTAAGCTGGTATGGTTCACCTTTAACACATTTCTTGTTCCTTCCACTAAACACAGACGCAAACAAGTATTTTCTTCAATAAATCAATTACCAAATTGACTTGAATATGCTTTGTAACCAGGATTTTAATAGTTTTGCAATTTTCATTAGTTTTTATTTAGTTTTGACTTCAGATTTTCAATTTTATATCAGTTTTATTAGTTTTTACCAATTGTTTGCTAGTTTAGTTTAGTTTTTATTTTTTTGAAAATCCTTAGTTTCAGTTTAGTTTTGATTAGTTTCAGTTATAGTTTTAATTGTGTTTGCAATAATTAAGTGCAACAAAATCCCAGTTTCATCATATCAGTCATTCTCTTCTGCTTATCCTTGGGTATGTTGCTATTCCAGCTACCATACCCTGGTGCACCCTGGACAGGTCGCCTGTCTCTCGCAGGGCTAACACGCAGAGACAGACAACTCACATTTCCACCTGTGGGTTCTTTAAATAAATAAATAAAGGCAGATGAACAACCATTGATACCAGGCAACTATAAAATGTATATCTTGGCCCCAATGAGACTATTAACTCTTGCAGCACCGGGTGTTCGTAATTTTGGTTCAAGTGAATTGATAAACTTTGTGAAGGCAATTGACTCACACAGTTATGTAGATGTCCCCGTCCTGTTGTCTCGGGATGCATCACGCTGCCTTGCCTGGGGTTAGCTTCTGTTTTCTGGGGATGAGGGTTGAGTGTGCTCCCTTACCTTCTCAAGGTAAGCTAGGTTAGCCTTCTTGTGTGAGCTTTTCAAGTGCACTTTAAGGTTTGTGGGATTTTCTTCCCTTTAGAAATGTCCCTCATAATTTGTCTCTTTCCACTACAAGACACTTTATCCAAAACACAGTCATATTCAAAGTAATCCCAAATTGGACTCTGGCGCTTTCTCCCGACTTTTCCTGACATGATTCTGCGCGTGGACGAAGCAGCAACACAGACGACTCGACTAACGTACTGCCACCTGCTGGCATAATGAGACAGCAAGAAAAAATCTGGAAACTAAACTTCATTTTCACCCTTGACTATTGTATGACACGCACACATCAATGAAAACTAAACACATTTTTGCTATAAATTCAGTTGATTTTAGTTAGTTTTGTGAACACTCATTACAGTTTTAGTTAGTTTTCCTTTTTTTGTTTTTATTTTTATTTCTGTTAATGAAAATGTTTTTTCACTTCTAGTTTTCGTTATTTCGTTAGTTTTCGTTAACGATAATAACCTTGTTTGTAACAGAGCTGCTTCCAGTCAGCCCTTTTCCAGTTTCTCTTATTGATAAGATACTTTAAAAAAAGTAGAAAAGATCTCTCCTGTCCTTCCTCTTGTAGGATTTAAATAATTTTTGTCGGACAGTCAGCACTTTTCATGATGTTTCTTTTCAAGCTAATCGCCTGTAACTGCTGTGATTCTTGGCTGTTTGACAGACTTTCTTCTCACTCATCAGGAATTTATTTCCTACAAAGCAGCAAAACAGAAACTCCCACAGGTTAAACTGGGCTGACCAGATACGTTTAAAGCCTACTGACTCTGAATTACTAAACATTACTAAACAAAATCAAAGCCAGTGCTGCAGCACCACAAGCTAATTTCTCTCGTGGTCTCTTGATGCTGGCTCTAAAAGCGAGTTAGTCCCCATAGACTCCCGGGTTAAAATGTCCAACTTTTCAGCAAAAATAAACACCTTTACAGCCTTCTAGAATGTGACTGACAGGTGGATGGTGACACATTCATCTGTAGCTGCTAGCTGTCTATTAGGTTTCACCTCAGCTAACTGGAGTCTCAGAACTGGACCTCTGGACTGTATGGTGTTTGCATCTTCTGGGCCAATTTGCTGAGGATAGGCCTAGCAGACAGGTAAAAACTGCAGTCAAGACTGAAACTGTAGACCTGAGCGAAATCCAAATGGATACTAATAAACCTTCCAACTCCAAATAGATCTGGTGACGATGGCTGCCTGGGTGTGAGCCCACTGGGAAGTATTCTGAGTTACTTTCAACAACCCAAACTAAGCAGTTTCTGGGCAATACACATAGTGCTCCCAAAGCAGCACCCATAGGGCATACTTCTAATTCACTGTCAAAATATTAAATTTTTTTTCTTGATCAGCTGCAGGTGCAAGGAAAAAATAAACAGCCCTTGGAATTACCAAGATATCTACTTTGATTATTCATAAATTCATAATTAGTCATAATTATAAACAAACACAAAATCAAAACAAACCTGTACTGCTGTGTTTTCTTTCATTTATGGAACAGCTTCACGTTCTCCCTGCAATAAAAATTTTAAAAAAGTAAAATGCAGATTAAATTCTTGTTAAAAATTGTTGCATTGACTTCCTGTGTGTCTTCCCCCCACAGGAAGAGCAGAACATCAAACCACAATATTTCACCTTCCGCTGGCTCACCCTGTTGTTATCTCAGGAGTTCCTCCTGCCAGATGTCATCCGCATCTGGGACACACTTTTTTCTGACCAGGACAGATTCCATTTCCTCATCCTGGTCTGCTGCGCCATGCTCATGTGAGTCTTTCAGACTGGATTGAATTTATTTCAGTTATTTTTATATGTCATCAATTGGACATGATTCTCCTGAGATTTTTAGAGCCAAATACAATAACTTTAGTTTACTTTAAATGTATAAATACAAACATGCAAGCAATCCAGGTCTTTGTCTTTAAGACATGACTCTAGTTTTATTAATTGATCTGTCATCTTCATAATTATAATTGGGTATCATCTGCATACAATAGAAACTGTGTTATTTTCTAATGATATTACCTGAAGAACGTGCACAGAGCATGAAATGTTAATTATTCAGGTCTAAAAGACTATGGGCAGACTAGGCTTTCAAAGTCCGAGTCAGGGTGCTATTTAGCATTACAGTGTTCTTTGCGAAGAGGAAAAATGACTCGGCAGTCTTTGCAGAAGTACTTGAGTTTTGTGTGAATTTAGAAGTAGGCATTAGTTGTCTTGCTTCATAGATGGATATAAGTGTATGCACTGTTTCTTTTTTTTGTTTTTTAAATAACATTTCCTAAGGGAAGCATTCACACTGTGTCAACTCCTCCTTCTCACAGACTCATCCGGGATAACTTATTGGCTGGTGATTTCACAGTGAACATGAGATTACTGCAGGTACAACTCTAAAGCACACAGTGTTCATGTTCAGACATGCAGCTGATGCTACAAGGATTAATTGGGCTGGATATGTCTTTCAGGATTACCCCATCTCAGACGTCCACACCATCCTGACAAAAGCCAAAGACCTGCAGGATACATCCTAACCTGGTCCTCGTCCTCCCGCCTTCTCTGGTCACGTGTGGTAGGTGGGAGTCTAAAACAAAAAGGAGAAGAAAAAAAAAAAAAACAACAAAAAAACATTTGTCATGTCAAATGTGTTGTGGATGGACCTGACCAATGAAGAGTCTGCACGGATGTTTGGGACAGCGTGCAAAACTTGGGAGGACATGCTGAAACTTCCTCGAAATGAGTGGAGGATGGAGGGGTGCCTTGTGTCATAATCCATTATGGGAAAAGGCTCCCTTGGTACGTGCCTGTCCTGCTTTCTCAGCCATCTCTCCCGTGGAGACAAATCAAGGTCTGTAGGGAGGCGGGGCCACAGTAATCCTACACTACCAATCGTAACCACATGTGTTCAACGAAGGAGCCAAGAATTCAAAGGAAACTCCCACTGCGATCACGTATGTAGTCCGATTGAGTTTAACTGTGTTGAGCAGTATGTGCATGTTTGTTCTTCTAAAAAAAAAAAAAAAAGTTAATTTTCAATGATTTTTGCTGATGTAAGAAACATGTATGCCTTATCTTTTGAAGGATGTGAAATGGGAGATGGCATTTCTGTGTATATATTCACTCTGACATCAGAAACATGAAGCGATAGTTTCCGCCTGTTATCATCTCAGCAATGCTTTCTAACCTTTTGGAGAATCACAGCAGAAGGAAACTGCTGTTGAAAGAACGGTGTTGTTTTTTCATACTGAACATTATTTTCACAGCAGTTTTATTTTTTTCTTCCTCTAGCCCAAAGAAGCAAGTCTCACAACTACGTTGGGACCAATGTGCACTTAATTTTAATAGTAATGAAATATTAACAGTATGGTTTAGTGAAGTTCTTAATTTCTGATCAGCAATCAGTCCAGCTTCTGGAAATTGCCAATTTAGTGTCATCGACCAATCGGAGGAAATGTGTGAGGAGCTAAAATAGCTTGTTTGAGACAGAAGGATTAACTGAGCCCAGTGTAAGATAAAGAAGGATTATTCTTATCTATGAATCATGCACAGTTGCTCAAGTAACTTAAAATGAAAAGAGGGTGTTTTTTGTTTGATGTTTTTGGATAGTGAGGAATTATCTTTACATAGCAATGCATCAACCACACAGCTGCCTTTTAGGCAAACTTTCTAAAAGTTGGCATGAAACACTTCTTTTCTCCTCTTCTTTACAGAGTGCAGTTGTTCAGTCAGAAAGGAGGCTTGGCTGTTTATAACAAAATAATAGCCTTGCTAAATTTAAGTTAATCACTTTTGGTTTAGACTGATGATGTTCAGTGTGAAAACGGCATCCTGGCTCATTGCACTTTTCTCTTCTGATGTGCACGTCTGTGTCCAGCCTTGACCTTGTAACACGTCAGTGAGGAGAATCGATGCGGAATAAGAAAAGAAGCAAACTGTTGAAGCTTATTGAGTGATGACGCTCATATGAAGGCACTCTGTGTGGATATTTGATCTGAACACGAATGAAAAGAGGTCATTCTAACTCTAAGAATTTGTAATGTGGCCCTACATGCACAGGTCTAGCAGGCACCAGGCCCAGGGCCATTAAAGTGCAGTGTTTATCGTCTTTACAAACACTTCTCAGAAGTTGGTTTGGGCATTAAATAATCTAAGCTTTCCCTGTCTGCTTTTTATTTTCTGCTTCTAAAAATTAAACCTAATCTACACACTATAGAAACATTACTTTTCTTCATTTACTTTTACCTACAGTCTGTAACAGTGCTGAACTTTGAGGAAGTGTTAAGTTGCTCTTTCACTTAAACTGAAAAGATTATTCTTGCTCAGCTTATCATAATGAATCAAAGTGGACCTGTTCTTCTTTTCCTGTTTCCTGTCTCATAGTTCCTGCTCCAGTGGTGGATGTTCATATTAAACACGGCCAAAGTTAACAAATAACAAGGTCAGTGTACAGTTAGTCCCTCTGACACCAAAGCTCAGGCTGCAAAATGCTCCAAACACTCTTTTTTTTTTTTTTTTTTTTTTTTTTCTACTTTTGGACTTGCATGAAGTCACAGAGAAGGGACGTCCCTAATACAGTCATGTTAAGCACAGACGACCCACACACTTCAGTTGACAAGGGGCAGTTAGTCAGAATAAAGTTGGCTTAAAGGAGGAGGAGCTAAAATGGCTAGCTTGAGATCTAAAGGTCTGCTCCAAGGCTCCGTGTAAAATAAAGAAGTATTATTTTGAACTGTGAATTATGCAAAGCTCCTCTTGTAGAGTTCAGGAAAAAACTGGAGCTGGAAATTAGAACAATGCATCCACTTAAATCTAAAACCAGTAAAATCTCAGAACCTGAGAAATGGCTGTTTTGTTTTAGTTTTAGTGACTGCTTTTAACTGTCAGACTTAATATAACACTAACTGTTAATCTAACAATAGCTTCATATGTAGGAAAAAATTAATGAATTACACATAAACTGCTTTAACACTTTGAGACGATAAAGTCAACATTTGTGAGAAAAAGGTGATGAGGTGAATCCAGATAGAAAGTTTTTCCTGATGGAAAAAAACACAAATCTTCTTGCAAAATTATGACTTTAAAATTATGACTTTAAAATGTCATTTTGGCTTTTTTTTTTTTTTTTTTTTTTTTAAAGAACAAAAAAAACAACTTCTTTAATGCTGAACTTTTTTTTCTTTAAATATCACTCTTCTTTAAACCTGCAATGGCCCATACATTCTGCTGTAAAAGTGATCTTAAGGTGTTTTCACACCAACGCTGTTTAGTCTGTTTAAATCGAGGATGTGTGAACAAGGTGATCACAGCAAATCAACCACACCGAGACCCTTTGGAGGAGGTGGTCACGGTGCGGTTCGTTTATGGTGGCTAAACCAACTACTAGATATACGCTACAAGTCTGAGTTAAAAAAACGTAAAAGAGTAATATAAGGTTGGAGTCACAGTACAGACACATCTGGTCGCTGAGTGGACCGAACAGTTCACTTGTTTTCATCTCTGTGTGAAAACAGACCAAAACACAGGGAAAATCTACAAGTTTACAAACTCATCACTTATTTAGACCAGATTAAACGAACAATAGGTGTGAAATCCCCCTAAACTAACAATAGAAATCAATATTTAGTCAAGCTGGAGATGGTACGTCGCACTTTAAATGAAATGACAGATCTCCCAAAATCTGTATTTTCAGATTGTCTCAAGTAATCTGAGCTGTTTTTGTTTTTTTATTAAGGAAAACTGGAATCATTTTTTTCTGTACAATAATTTCAGTTTATTTAAATGAAACTGTGCAAAATATTAGGCTGGAAAAACACATTTGAGCTCTGTTTTAAAAACTGCAACCAGATCAGTATTAGACCCACTACAGGTTTCATAATGTGAAGCCACAATCAGATCTTTAGTCAGAAAGATTTGTTTTCTAATCTTTCTTCACAATAAACTGCAGAAAACTTCAAAAAGTGCAGTTTGGGTAAAACTTTCAAGGCTCATATCACCATGTGAGATATATGGCTGCTTAAAACAAGTGATAACATATGACCGGCCTCCTTTCTACCTGCACTTTGATACCAGGGTTGTCCTCCAGCTGTGACTCCTGCTGTTTAAATGTGTTTTTCAACCACAAAAATATTTAGATCTCAGAAATTCTGGAAAGATTAAATAAATAAAAAAGCACCAAATTCCATCCCAGTTGCTGAGGTTTAATGTCCTGTTACTGTACAAACAGCCATGGTGCTAAGATAGAATTCTAAGTAGCTTCAATAAATGCACTGGCGTTATTGTACAAACAAAAATGAGCTGATTCTGAGGAGGTCCGCTGGGAACTTTTCTCATATTTTGCTGATTTTACATCAAATCTTCCTCACTTCTTGTTGTACTTTCTAACCTCTTACTGTCCATTGAGTAGTTAAGGGTTCAGTCAGATCTTCCTTTTCTGTTTTATGTTATAACAGACGAACGTTGAGGCCAAAATTGCTTTGAGAGTTGACTTGAGAGGCCCACTGCTGTTTGTTTAAGCATGTTTGTTAACATGCTTAAAATGCAACATCACTGTGACTGATGCGAGGTTAAAGATCAGTAATCACGTTAAAAATCTGAGATTACAGTTTTTCCCCCAAATAATCACAATTATGATTTTTACCATAAGTAGCCCTGCCACAGCTACACAGGTTGTTCACATTTCTGCTGACACTGTTAAATCGATCTTTCATGTTTCTGACTCCGCAAGGAACAAACGCACAACTACACTAATCTTTGTTTCCTGACAACCTGCAGCTGAAGTAAAATCTGCTGTTTTTGGGTTTTTTGCATCTCAAGAAAAAGCCGGCATGAAAATGAAAGTATTGAAGTGTATTTTAGTCTCATTAAACCACTTCTGAACATCTGGAATATTCTGTTCAGTGTGAAAGAGCAAGTTTACGAAGACCAAAATTATTCTGTATTTTTACCATGTTGGGATTTTTTTTTATTTTGAGGGACTGTTACTAGTTAGATCCACATGCTCCTCTTTTAATGTGTATTTATTTCCTGTGTGTGTGTGTGTGTGTGTGTGTGTGTGTGTGTGTGTGTGTGTGTGTGTGTGTGTGTGTGTGTGTGTGTGTGTGTGTGTGTGTGTGTGTGTGTGTGTGTGTGTGTGTGTGTGTGTGTGTGTTGAAGGGAGGGGGTGATGTTCTCTATACTCTCAATGTCTTATATCAGTTATATGCATGGAATGGATTTTGTAAGATGATTTTTGTAAAACGTCTCCAGTGTTAAGACTTGTAAATATGTTTTTACATGTTTGCAGACGTGCATTAAAATATTAAAATGAACAATGGGATAAATCACATGCCTCTTTCTTTCTGGTTTCAGAATAAGTCGGATTCTGTAAAATTCTGTCTATGAGGACCCTACTTCTCCTGTGGCCTCTGTAAATACTTTCATGATGAGTTTATGATCTCAGCTGCTAGTTTCAAGTCTTTGGTCAAATAATCATCATGTTTTATTTACAATCATGATCTCATTTACAGTAAAAGTAATGTATGCCTTAGATTGGGCCTACCCTGAGATTAAGTCATGTTTTACAGCAGACAGTTTCACACATCATTACTGATAAACCACATGTTTTGCTTATCACAGATCGAAACAAGCACCAACCTCCAGCACTGAAGTATAAAAGCTGCAGTTGCTCTAATGTTGTCTTGAGGCTGGTTCTCACTCCTTCAAACTGTACTTAAGCTTAAAGTTAGTAGTATATTAGGGGAATGACCTGGAGTGCCTGAATTGGACCTAAAGACCATGTTTGTTTTGTTGATGCCTTTTGAAGAATTAACAGAATTATCTAACATGGTGTGACAGCCACAACAAACACTGAAGCTCTAAAATGAGTTCTGAAATCAGTGGGTGGTATCACAGTAGCTACACACACACACGCACACGCGCGCGCACACACACACGCACGCACGCAGGGTAAGAGTAAAACAAAGAGACTTAATTAATCAGACATCCTCGACCCACATTACTGTTTTGTTTTTTACTGCACAGAAAGTGTAGACAATTCATCAAAAAAATAATTTTATTTTTTTTTTTGCATAATTTAATTAGTTTTACTCAAGCGTTGTGGGCATTTGTGTATCGTATGGTCCTAAATAACAGGAAACACATTACTCTTCAGGTAAGGTGACAACAGCGCATTGCTTTTACTACAGGTGGTTTATTACATGCATAAATAACTTTGAAACAACTCCGATACAGAAAGGGCCTGCTGCTGCTCTCCCATACTGAACACCAGCGGGTGCTGTTCCATCCTCCCACCGCAGGGGGCAATAGTGAGCTCAATTCGCTGATGAAAATGCTGCTTATGGATAAATAAGCTTCACACAAAGTTCACATTTCTTCACTATTAGATGTGTTTAAAGTAGGGTTTTTTTCAGTTGAGCAAAAGAGGGACACTAAGAAAGAAGAGTAAGATGTTTTTGCCTACACGCGCCTGTTTCCCTCCCCTGCTCCGTAAAAAACGTTAAGCTAACGGCCACTTCTCACATCATTTCTTCGGAACCCTGGAGACTGAAGGTAACTTGGCTAGTTTTAGCGGCTTTAAAAGCAAAAACTAACGCTTAAAATTAATGACTGCCTATTTTAGTGAACACAGAACCGCACACACTGCATGTTTGATGAGAATTCACTATGTTAAACTGATTTTTATTCACGAAGTCCTGATTGCTTTTTCTATTTTGGCTTGTGGTGAATGCAACCTTAGTCATGTGAAAACTGCTTTAGGAGCACCCCACTCAGCATATTAATATAGGTATAAACAGATTAGAAAACCCTGCAGAGGATAAACAAATGTTAGCTGACATGAAGTTACCGCTTTTGTTTACAAATATTCACTTAATCTCATTTCTTTGGCCTCAGGAGGTGTGGTGTTACCCGCACCTGTGTTCTTACCTGATCACAGGAGGCTGCCCTGTTCAAAAATCACCTAAACTCTTGTAGAGGTTCACTTAAACCTGCTGCAGCCGAAAGGGTTAATTTAAAAACAGTTGCATCACCAAAACTGATTCAGAATAATTTACCTTAAAAAACTCAAATTAGTGGTAAAAAAATAGTTTTAAAACAAATTTAAAACGGCAGACTTTCAAAAGAAGGTTAACTTGAGCTTCAAGATTGATAATAGTTATAGTACCAGATTAATTTCATGTGTCTGATGGCTCTGATGCACTAACAGTGATTTTATTAAAATCACTGTTAGTGCACGATTAACAGGTGGGTGTTTTGGTGCTTCACACTGTTCACGTGATAGAACAGTTAGATTTTATGTAACACAATCAAAATAATGAGAACCAAAGCTTATGTTAGAATCATGTGACGGTTATTCACTGTGTTTTATTTTCAGTGAATTCAGAAAATATCGCTGACATGGATGTGTGTGAAAACCTGGGAAGATCTTAGTTAGACTGACTTTATATTAAGTAAGTGTGTCCTGGTTTCAGGACGGTTGTTCCAAAGTCCAGGTTTTTTCTTCCTGGTTAGTAGAGCCATGCCTCGAGGTTTAGAAAGCTTTGGTTAAAAAGCAACTCTGTGAGTTAGTTCTTCTGAATTATGAAAAAAGGACTGCAGCAGTTCTGCTCAGTGCAGAGCAGTAAGTGTGTGTTTTATAGTTGGCAGTGTGAAATGGGCTTTCTTTGTAGGAACATTATCTGCCACAAAATAATAATAAGTAAAATTTAAAGTGCTCATTTACTGCTTAATATAACTCATAAAGGTCACAACATGTTTGTGTTTACTCTAAAATCTGTTTATTCTGTGTCACCACAGACAAAGCTGATTTGTTTTACACATGCATGAAAACAGCTTTTTCCTTGTCCCTTTCACAATAAAAATCACACATAGAACTAAGTTTCCATAATCGTTTAAAAAGAAAAATTGTGAAAAAAATATGTTTATTTACTCTTAGCATTTTAGTCCTGCTGTCCAAGGATGTGTACAATGGCAGTCAAAACTTTCACCCATTCACATGTTGGTATTGTCTGTGTCAAGACTGCTGATGAACCTGTACCGATAACAACATAAAGTGTGGCTTAAATTCAAGCTTTTCTTATAAATTTTTGCTTTACAGAAAAACACACACATAGTTTCAGAGAAGTGCACCCTGGCAGATGATGCAGAATGATGTCACAGAACTCAGACCAGGATATGATGACTGTTACCTTCCTTCACAGGCGTGTAGGATGCAGTACTGCAGTACTCGTGGGGGGGTCAGGGGCTGGGACTTCCGGGAGGTGCTGTTTTCGGGCTATGCCCCAGATGGAGGGATGTTCATGCCGGAGAGTTTGCCTCTGCTGAGCCCCGACACCCTGAGGAGCTGGAAGGGGCTGTCCTACACCAAAGTGGTGGTGGAGGTTGCTTCACTGTTCATCCCTCCTCAGCTGATCCCCAGAGACCACCTGGAAGGTGAGCTGGGGGGAAAAATTCACTGTTGCATGCAGGTAGAACTGATCAGTTAATCAGTGAGTCCTGTTTCCCGTGTTTCTCTCTCCCAGTCCTCGTGGGTGAAGCCCTGTCTGGCTTCTCTGTGCCGGAGGTAGTTCGAATTGCCCGGCTGAAGGGGGGTCTGTCCGTCCTGGAGCTCTTCCATGGAGACACCCTGGCCTTTAAGGACCTGGCTATGACCTGCACTGTACGCTTCCTAAACTACTTCCTGCAAAAAGAGAACCGCAGGGCGACTGTTCTCGTAGGTGAGAGGGAAACATATTTTTATTATGGGTTAAAACCAGAGAACTAGATGCAGGTGAAAAACTGGCATAAATGTCATCCTCAGGTACGTCTGGGGACACCGGCGGCTCGGCCATCCAGAGCGCCAAAGGTCTCCCTGGGCTGGACGTGGTGGTGGTTTACCCCCGTGGACGCATCACTCCAGTGCAAGAGAAGCACATGATCTCTTGCTTGAAGGATAACATCCATGTTTTTGCAGGTACACTCAGAGAAGCTCAAACAGCCACGTTTTTTATGTTTATAAAGTTTCTCTGAATCAATCTCACTCCGTCTGTAGCCGACGGCAGCTCTGATGACATAGACCAGCCACTGCGCCGCCTGTTTGCCGACCAGGAGCTTGTTAAGTCTCACGGCCTTATGAGCCTCAACTCAGTGAACTGGTCCAGGGTCATGATCCAGCTCGCCCACTTCGTCTACGCCTACTTGGAGCTCAGTGGGGTGAAGCAGGACAATGTGGGCGCAGCGCTGCCGGAGCTAGAGGTGGTGGTTCCCACGGGAGGGGCAGGAAACATCGCAGGTGGGTTGATAATGTAAGATTTCTCATCCATGTGAGAAATCTTGGTCAGACTGATCTGAGAGCCAAAGTAAAATCACCAGCATTACTTTTTTAAAAACCATTTTTATTTAAAAAGGGAGGTTTCAGTTACTCAGTTTTATTTATTATATTGTCAAAAATAACATCCGCTTATCTGGGTCCTGGCTGCAGGTCAGTGTCCTCAGCATCCAGGAAACATCAAGAATTTTCCAAATATGACACAAATAATGTTTTTCTTTATCGTTACAATCCATCCCGAGCTCTTCCCAGTCGCACGTTCCCACAACGCCACATCTAGAAGGTGTTCAGGAGGCATCCTGGTCAGATGCTGAACCACCTTCACTGACTCTTTTGATGTGGAGGAGCATCGACTCCTCTCTAAGCTCCTCGTCCTGTTTCTTAAAGTGTGAAGTTTTTCCACAGTTTGATTTCATACCCATGAAATGAGGTAAATTGATGCAAATTTACCTGATGATGCAGAAAGAAATGGATTTATCTGCAGATACTATATCACAGACCGTGGATTCTCCTAACGCTACCATCAGTCAGAAAAGGAGGAGGAGCTTAGTGATGTTTGAGCTTGAACTTCATGGATCAACTTTTCTATCAAAACAGAAGCTCAGCTCTCTTCAATGCAGCAGACCGTTGCAATGTCCTGATCACTGCAGACACTGTTTGGTCCTGGGGAAAGTTTATCCTACGTCCTAAGTAGACTAAGTATGATCCAAAGACGTCTATGAAGAAAAGACCAAGCGAGCACATCACTTTGCTTTGTACAGAATTACTGGGACCTGGGGCCAAGCTCGCAGGTGCACATCCAGTGGATGGGCCACATAGATCTGCAAGGTCTCATGGAAAAATGTGAAATAGTCACCAAAAAACCTTTCTCTCTTATTTTGAAACTGATGGTTTCCATTAGTCAGTATGTTTCCTGTCTGCAGCACATATATTTTGTTGAGTGTTAAGAAGAAAAGTGTCACCACAGCTGCCAGTAAGACTCTGAAAAGTCTTTTTCTAACAGTAACCAAGTAGTTCTGTGATTTTGCTCAGTTCTCTCCAGACCCTTCTTTTCTTTCTCTTTCTTTTTCTGTATTAAAGTTAAATCATATACTCTTAGAATCTATGAACAGCAGTAATAATCTTGTCGTTTTGGTCCTCTTTTTTTCTGTGTGTCTGTCTCTCTGTCCTTACACTAGTGCCTCCTTATAAAAGCTGTTCCTGTCTCTTTTCTTTTTGGTCAGCCGGCCTCATCGTAAAGCAGATGGGACTCCCCTTGAAACTGGTTGCCATGGTGAATTCCAATGACATCGTGCACAGGATGGTAACCAGCGGTGACTTTTCCATGGCGGCTAATGTCACACAGACGTTGGCCCCGGCTATAGACATCCAGGTAGAGACACTACACCTGCTCATGTGTGCAGAGTGTATCTATTTCCTCCAGTCCTCAGACAGCCTGATGGCTTAAGCAGTTCCTCTGATGTTCACTTGAATCTCTGACAGTCAGTTAAAATGTCCAACTTTACAGCAGATTTCCTCCTTTATATCAGCTGCACAGGGGTAAATCTCACCTGGTCTCACCTGTTTAAATTGTATAAATGCTTAAAGTTTCCATTATTAGAGGCGTGGCCTCTTTGACTGACAGGTGGGTGGCGACACAGGTGACATGTCTCTGATTTATTTGTCTCCTGCAGGACCCATACAACATGGAGCGAGTGTTCTGGCTGCTGCTGGGCAGAGACGGCGCCAAAGTGAAGACGATGATGGAGGAGTTTCAGCGCTCGCGCCGACACTTGCTGCCTGAAAACCACCGCAGACTGGTACCTGTCACCTAGCTGGTTCACGCCAGTGCTTCTCCTCTGAGGGTCTAATCTGATTTTTTCCATTTCAGCTGTCACAGGTTCTGTGGACGGGGACAGTGACAGACGAGGGGATCCTAGAGACCATGAAGAGCTGCTGGGAGGAGAACCAGTATGTGCTGTGTCCTCACACAGCTGTGGCAGTTTGGCATCACTACCACTGTCCTCACAGTGCCCAGCTCAACAGGTCAGACATGCCAAGTTTAAATATTCAGTCATATCACCTGTGCTCACGCTGTTCTTGAGGCTCTCCTCTGCAGATATTTTATTGTGTGACAGATAATAATCAGCTGATAGTTCACTGAGTCTCTCTAATAAACTTAGTTAGCAGTAGTAATAACCTGCTGGGAGGCATGTGACATCTGCGTGTTAAGTCCACTTTTCTCTCGTTACAGATGTTACATTGCAACTGCTTCTCCGGCCAAGTTTCAGGCAGCAGTGGAGAAGGCAGCTTTGACCTTTGACCTTCCAGAGGCGGTGCTGGCTTTGGAAAAGCTGCCGACCCGTTATCAGGAGCTGGAGCGGAGCCAGAACTGGTGCGAAGACTGGGAGGACAGACTGAGAGAGACAATCCAGTCTGTGAGCGTGGCGAGGAAGAATGGCATGACTTACTACACCTGAGTGGACACTAAACAGTTTTCAGGTCAGGTGACTGTGGCAGCACGTCGCTGATCTCTGAACCTGCTTATCAGGATTTAGTGAATGATATTGATGGCAAAGGAATCATGTGAGCCCTCAGGTGGACTTTGGTCTGTGGTGTCATATGACTTTTGTGTTTTCACACCTGAAACGAAGCCGTCTCTCCACAGCTTCAAACTGTATGTGACAAATAAAATGAAGCTAATTTCTATAACTTTAACCGTCTCAGCTGCTGTTTTTATCACTGTAGTCATGCAGTCATGGAAACACTAAAAGGATGTTTGAGGCCTTTATGTATTTTTAAGTTATGAGTTGGTCAACAGATAAAAATAGTCTAGCTTTCATGACAGCTCACCCTGAAATGTCAAATCCACATATTTTTGTACAAATACATTTTTGTCATTCTTCATCATATTTTGGCACCTACATATCAGGATCAAGTACTTTTTGTACTTTTGGGGCCTGAAATAATTTTAAAACTTTTGTTTTTGTGTGTCATGTTGAAGAGGAATCAGCTGAAGAAACCTTTAAACACAGCCACTGGTAAAACACTGCCCTCTGCTGGGGAATGTATCGATTAAAATTTCCAGATGGTAATTACAAACACTACTTTAAATGTGAAAGTTTTCCAGATTTGAGGGAGGTTAAAAGAACACACACACACGAACAGATAAATATTCCTGTCACTATCACTTTTGTCAAAAATTATGGTAAGATTGCACATTTATTTTGATAAAATATACTCTTTTTGGCTCCTTAAAGCTGCCCTTTGACCAAATGACTGAAAAAACATGTGGTTTAAAGTAAATACTAATATATGAATACAGAAAGGAAGGTGGAGGAACCTAAATAAATGTAGACATACATAAATATCCAAATATATTTATAAAAATGAGAAATATAGAGTTATAAATTTCATTAATGAAATATAAAGATTTAGAAATAAATATAAAAATATAGGAATACATATGTGCAAAAATATAAATAAATTAGTTAATTAAACTGCTTACTGGATGTGGCTATAGATATACTTTATATTAGATAAATATCAGTGTAGTACAGCAAATTTTAAAATACAGATACAGGAATAAATACTTGCATCATGCCATAATAAATGAAGAAATAAATATTTAAAAATAAATCTTCATAAATAATCAACACAAAAAATACAGAATTAAACAAATTATTGTTAAAATACATTTAAAACAGATAACATTCAGTGTATACATACTGAAATAAATCAATCTAAACTATTAATTATGAAAATACAGAAATATATGAAATACAGACACATGAATATAAAATTACATAAAGAATTTTTTTAAAGCTTACTCATCAAACATCAAAACTAACATTCATTCACATTCTGGGGCCTGAATCTCCTCCATACCTGCTTCATGCCCTGAGGGGCGGGGCTATGGCTCCCCACACTCCCTAGCAGATCGTTACATGGAGAAACCTTTTGAATACAAACGTGCTGATCCACACAGGTGTGCACACAGGTGTTCACAGACACAAACTACACCTTTCTTGGCTGCTACCTCAAAGCACATTGTGCGCTCTCGATCTTGCGTACTGCACAATAACATGTAATATTTAGTATCTACCGTTAGCTACTTTATTGTGATGATGTTGTATTTATTATGTTGCTCTTTCTTGTTTGTTTTCTCTTCTGTTTTTTCTTATCTCCATACAGGTGATCCAGGTGTTTTGTTTGTTTTTCTTTTTTTTTCTTCCCCCTTTCTCACCATCTCTTCTCCCCTCTATTTTTCTTTCTCTCCATCTCTTTCTTTCATTCTTTCTCCCCGTCATGTCTGTAACAACTGAAAATCAAATCAAATAAATATAGAATTATAATAAAGGTCACTCAAATTGACCAATATGGCAAGGCCATGATGATCCAATTGGTAAAGTAAATCCACTTGGCATCTTTCTTGGCCTTCAGGCAACAATTCTGATGGCTAAAGATCCAAAGGAGACAGGGAAAAAAGTTTTTATTTATTTAAATATTTATTCATTTTATGTGTGACATTGTACACTTTTTGTATTTTATTTTATTCATTTGTTTTTAACAATCTTAATTCTTCTTGTATTACCGTGGTTATGTCTCGGGGTCGCGCCACAGAACTGCTGACCTTGATGTCCAAATAATACACATAATTTTAATTTCTTCATAAGTAAAAAACAAACAAATAAAAGGGAATGTGGGAGGGGAAAATGGAAGAAAATATTAACTGGGCTGTCTTTACTCAAGTAAAAATGTCGAACTTGTTCCTTGAACGCCTCTCTGCCACGCTCTGAACTCTCCGAGGTTTCCTCAAAGCAACACGAGCTTTGACAGCTCGACGTGCCAACATGGCGGCTGGCAGCTAACGCAGACGCCTCCTCCTCCGTCTTTATCGTTATCTTTGTCAGCAGTGAAGAGATCAGCGGGCCCGGGGAGGATTCACGGAGAGGGCCGGTGAGCGGATGTCTGTCCCGGTCTCTGTCTCGCTGCTGTCCGGTACGTGAAGCCGGCTTTTTTTCTGAACCGACAGCAACAACAACAACAGGAGGAGCGGAGGGCGGGCTGGTTCAGCGGGGCTTCTTCACCTGTCGACCGGTATGTCTCTCAGGTAAGAAGGCGTACCTGTGATGGCTTTCCTCCCTCTCGGCCAAGTCAGGTGACCCGTTGGCATTAAAATGGCTCTCAGAGATAAGAAAAGAGGAGCGGGCGGCTGACTGCTGTGACATTAGTCTGCTTAAATAGACTCGACAGGCTTATTAAGGTTAAGGGTCAGAACGGTGCCACATCACCCTGATACAGGCTTATTTCTCAGAGGCTGTTTTTAAACCCGAGTTTCTCCTAAACAGAGACTCCACTGTCTCTGCTGTAGAGTCACAAGAGAAGGTCTTTTGTTTGTCATCCAAATCTAATCAGTGGTTTTCATTAACACCTGAACCTGGTGGTGGCTCCACCCATGAGTGATTCATATTAGATAATCCCCTCCACTTATTCTGCTCCAAACTTTTTATTTCTGGACTGAACTGAATAGCTTTGCATGAGTCACACTTCAAAATAAACCATCTTTATTATATAATGGTCTTATTTAGCTATTCTCTCTTTAATAGGGCTTTTAAATTATTGGCAGAAGTGGGTGGAGCTTCTGTGTGACTGAGATGGCATGTTAGGAATATCCCCTCTGCCAGAGGCTGATATGATGGGTTCAGACCAGCCACATCCAACCAAACAGTTTTCAGTAGCTGAATAGAGCAAGGAAGCAGACATCGACATGAATGACCTGCTTCTGTTTCTCATCTTTCATTAAAAACAGATCCATTCTGCTCATTTCAAGCTATGTATTGAGCATATGAGTAGCTTAGCATGCTTCAAATTAAAAAATAATCCTCCTTCATCTTATACAGTCCACTTCTGATTGGTTGCTCCTCGTAAACAGAAGTGGGTGGGCTACGGAGCAGGAGTATCCAGGCGGTCTGAGTAGTTTTTGTCACCTTAACATAATCGAGGAGTTTTTAATGATAATTAATAATGCAGTACATATCGAAAAACATGTCCTCAAGCTGCAGAGAGGCTTAAATAAAATCTATTGATGTGCTGTCTGGATAGATGGGAGCAGGATTAGGGGGGTTAGTGTGGAGTGGGAAGGGAGGCTTATTAGCAGCATATCTGGAGACTGTAAAGAAGACATAGAAAAGGATGAATGCTGGGAAACCAGCAACAAAGGCCGAGTGCTGAAAAGCAGCACAGGTGGATAAATTTGGCTTGGCGCCAGCACATTTGGCAGGGCTGAGTATTTGATTATGGAGCTGCTGTCATCCGGTGTGCTTCTGGTCTGACTCCGGCACACCTGAAACCACACAAACACAAAAAGGAGACGCTCAGGGAGAGGCGCAGGTCAGCAGGAGGGAAAGGGAGGTGGAGGAGGGTGTGGCACATGAAGCAAAATCTGTAGACGGCCTCTGTCATCTGTTTAACTTCCACCTGCTGGTTTTGGTTTTGGTTTGTGTGTGTTTGGATGTTTTTGGCCATGCAGAGTACTTTTTGCTGTTTACATAAAGACACCTCGCAGTTCCCACTGAACTGAGTCAAACCCTGAGGACCGCTGGAGAAATTAGGCGTGATCATGATCTAAAAATAGATCAAAAATTGAACTCTCGCTGCACATCCCTACCTCAGTGTTTTCCCTCTTCTTGTGCTTTTATCTGCTTCTCTGGCTTCCTCACACATTAATAAGTGAGCCGAGCAGCAGGCACCCAGCGGGTGTGTGCTGCAGCTGTCTGATGACCACGGTGGCGTCTGGGCGGAGACGCACATTCCTCAGCTACATACCAAACATGCTGGTTCCTGTGAAGTCTCAGGAAGTAGTCTGGGCCCTCAGACTCTTCCTCTCTGGTTTTGCAGGAATTGGTGAACTTTGCTCGTTGTGACCTTTAGTTGTTTTTTTTTTTTTTTTTTTTTTTCTCTGCAGGTAATCTAAGGAATCTCAGATAACCTGCTGATGATGTCATCACCGATGGCAGCAAAGCCATCCACTGCCTCTGCCTCCCAACTTCGGCCCTCCACAGCTCTGGACTCACTGTCCGTGTCTTCCCTCTTAAGCGGGGATCTGGACGATGAAGAAGATGGAGGAAGTCGAGGCGGTGAGGATGAAGGACTGGGAGACCTGGAGGTGAACCCTTATGATGGTTTGCCCTTTTCTTCGCGATACTATGCCCTGCTGGAGGAGAGGCAGCGCTTTCCAGTGTGGCAACTCAGGCAGAGTCTGCTGGAGCACCTCGAGAGCCACAACATGGTCCTACTGAGCGCGCCCAGTGGGTCTGGGAAAAGCACGCAGGTAACCACAGGCAGGAAAACGTTTTTTTTGTTTGTTTTTTTTGGAAAATGTAACAAAGCCAGTCAGATCTGTGACTGCCTCCCAGTTGCTCCCATTTAGAAAATTTCCTAATCCATATTTTCATTCTTGGACTCTACTAGAGACGCTTTGCATGACTTGCATCAAAATAATCCCTCTTTATCTTACACTTGGCTTGATTTTTGGTCTTTTCTTTGTAAATTCAAACTGTGTTTTGAGTTTTGCTGGTTTAGAAGCCTGTGTGCTTTATGGTGGTTTTACTGGTCTCACTCATTTAAGATCAGACTGAGCTGTATGTGTCCAGTCTGACACCCGGTCTTTTAACATGACTCGTGTGTGTGGAGCCAGCCTCAAGTGGACATCAGAGGAACTGCAGGCCTGGAGGTGGTTTCTGTGCCGGGTCTGTTTCTCAGGGACAATCTGGTTATCTATATGCCTGCTCCATAGTTACATCCACCCACAGGCTAATGAATGACACCATTAAACCAATGTGATAGATTCACAGTGCTGTGCTGTAACCTGAACGCTCATTTCGTCCTGAAACACCCACAGATCTCATTTCCAGCACCACCTCCTCCTCCTCCTCCTCTCTGTGAGTCTTTATGTGCTCGTTGCTTCGGTCTCTGTTGATCGGCTGTTTTCTGTGATACCATCACTTTGTCTTTCTTTTTGTGTTACAGCCTTTATCTGCGCTGTCTGTTTATTAACCTGAATCTGGGTCACATATCTGTTATCACTTTGACCTTTGCCCCTCAGTGTGCTCGCTGTATGTCAGTAATTTCTTCTGTTTTTACTCAGTGTTGATGAGTCCTGATTTCCTCTTCAAGGTTTAATTTAGAAGAACAAAAACGTGTCATAAGGGTACATTTTTGTCTATTCTGGGTCTGAATATTTTGCTTATTTTGTATTTAATTCTTTATTCTTAGTTTGGGTCCCCATCAGCTTCCCCCTCCTCCTCTTAAGATCAAATAAAAGCTTTGATTAAATATGGATTTAAGCTCCATTTAAGGCCCAGCTTGTTCTCTTTGGTAATGCGTGGATGACACTTGTTGGCAGTTTATTTATTGCCATTAATAAGGGATGAATGTAGCCATGGTGATGTCACCCACTGGTTTCTGCACCTTTTGAAGACGACTAAACATAGTTCATGTGCAGGTTTTGGGACTTGTGCACTGGTTTCTTGTGGTGTCTGAGGTCATGCAGCATGGCGGTGGTTGTCTGGTCGCAGGCATGGCAGGCTCAGTGAGCAGACTTGACTAGCAGACGAAGGCAAGAGAACCAATCACAAGCAGCACTCAGAATTTGAATGCTTACAGCCAAATGACAGCAGTCCATCCAAAACCTCATGATGTTGCGCAAGTATAGTGTGAATTATAGGCTTTGAAGAACTTTATTAAGTCTAAAAACATTGTGTGACCTCTGTCCTCCCATGTGCTCACTGCAGGTTCCTCAGTGGTGCGTGGAGTATGCGCTCTCCTACGAGTTCTCTCATGGCCTCGTGTGCTGCTCGCAGCCTCACTCGGTGGCGGCGGTGAGTCTGGCCCTGCGCGTGGCCGATGAGATGGACCTCAGCCTGGGTCTGGAGGTCGGCTACAGAGTGCCCAACGATGACGGCTGCACGCCTGACACCATGCTCAGGTTAGATCGTTTTGAAATCTTACGCTGTTTTCAAAGTAATTTCATTTCTGTAGTGGCAAATAAAAAGTATTCAGATTACTCTGAAATTTCTCCTTTACTCTCTCTTGTACCTTTATCTTAAAAATATATTTTTAATATAAATGCTTTTTATTGTGAATTATAATGTTATTTAAAAAATGAGGCACACAGTGCATAGAACAGAGCAGCACTGCTTCTTGTTGTCAGTATCAAACAATTAGGTAATCGTAAGTAAAAGTAATTAATCTGCGGTAAACCTTAGACTGCTCTGAATCTTTGCTTCAATATTTACACTAGATATTGTCTTTCTTCTGCTTTCAAGATCAGCTGCCATCACTTCATAACACGTTTATACTCTAATCCAGGAGGTACAGGCAGTATATCTTATAAGCATTGGATGATGCCCCTCTGCAGGCTTCCAGAAGGTGATCAATCAGGGGGGTCTTAAAAAGACGGGAGCTGAAATGGCTCGTTTCAGTTAGATGAACCGAGTGGTTACATAAAGGCTCGATAAAAGATAAATAAGGATTGCTTTGAACGGAGCTACTGCAGCTCGTTCCCTGTTCTCATTTAACTCACAACAAGGAAGCAAGTATCAAATTATTCCTTTTTGTTATTCGTTGAAAAGTCTCTGAAACAAACCTGCATGAAACATTTGATCCATGTTAAAGTCTAAACTTCTGCATCTCTGGATTTCTTTGGTTCTGGATGAAAATATTCTCTGCCTTTCTTCTGCCCACAGCCTCACCATCAATTCTTATTCTCTGTACACCTTTAGTTTCCTCTGAGATTGATCCACGTGTCCTGTTTTGATGCCCTCTCCGCAGGTTTGTCAGCGACACGCTGCTGCTGGAGGAAATGATGTCAGACCCCCTGCTGCATCAGTACGGCGTCGTGGTCTTGGACGAGCTCCAGGAGCGCACAGTGCCCACAGACGTGCTGCTTGGCCTGCTGTGCGACGTCTGCCGCCAAAGGCCCGACAACTTCAGAGTGGTCCTCCTCAGTCACCCCACTCTCGCCCCTCGGCTCGCCACCTTCCTGGGACCCTCTGTCCCTCACCTCTCCTTGGACAACCTCCCCTCAGAGCCTGCTAATGGAGACCAGGAGGAAGAGGGTGGAGCAGTGGAAAGGAAGGCTGTGAACGCGGAGGTGGAGACACTGTACAGGGAGCTTTCGGCGGGGAAGGAACCCACCGCCATCGCCTGTCACATGGTGCTGGATCTGCACCGGAGAGGAGAGGAAGGAGACGTGATGGTGTTTCTGGCCAGTGCACAGGTACACGAGTAAACAGCCACGGAGATGAAAGTAGATCCTCCGAGGTTTTTTGTGACAGAATATCTTTAAAAATTAATCTCCACATCAGCAGGCATGAAAATTATTTAAATACAACCTCTAATGAAGGAAAGCATGAATCATTTAACAAAAACTAAACCAAAGACTGATTTAATAATAATGTACACTATATTAATGCCATAGGAAATTAGTCCTCTGCATTTAACCCATTCACTCAGTGAAGCAGTGGGCAGCCACCAATCCAGCACTCGGGGAGCAGTGTGCGGAAACGGTACCTTGCTCAGGGGTACCTCAGGGTTCGGTGGATTCGATCCCCCGACCTTCCAATCATGGAACCACCACTGAGCTATCTCTGTTTCAAACAAAGTAAACAACGCCTGGGCCTGTTGGTACAATGACCCCTGATCTTATTCCTTTAACACAGTGTTTAGTTTTTACACTTTAACACAAAGCAAATTACCCAAACCGATCTTCATTCTTTATTCTGAGCTGTAGAGTTTCACCACCTTTGTCCTGCAGAGCAGTGAAATAAGGTCAGCTCCGCCTGAGAGGCGTCTGGGGCTTTGCAGGTGTCTGATGTCTCAGCTCAAATGAAACTACAAATATGCAGAAATCCCTCATGTGCTTTCTGTACATATTGACCTTCACTTTAGACTCTCATTTAAACTCCCTTTGTGTCAACATCACCACACCTCCTGCTCCTTCACTCACTGTTGAGGCCTTGTCTCCCTCGAGGGTGGTTTAGTTAGGATTACCTGGAGTGGAACACTGTCAAGTTCTTTTTAAATTGCCACTAAGTGACAATCAGCTCTTCATCAGTTTGGAGAAGCAACGCTAGAAGAGAAGGACAGCTGCAGGTGACAGCAGGCCACCTAAAAACATTCACTCTGTTAAGTGTGCTCTTTATTTAGAATATTTTGACTTCTTTGTCTTCTATCAGAGAGCTAAAACCATCAAACTTTGGCAGGAGCATCATTTAACCTCACAGAGCACAAGCTAGGTGAGGGTTTTTTGTGCTTGTTTGTTTGTGGAAGCTGTTTTATTTTTAGAGAAATGCCCCAAAAGGAACCAACAGCACAAACAAGAGGAAATCGGCAATGGAGGCAAAACCGGTTACGTATCAGGTTGTAAATGTTTATTTCTGCTTTAATGTCAGGCACTTTAACACGGGAGAGTATGGGGCCTCACTGCTGTAGCCCCAGTGGACATCAGGGGAACTGCAGCTGTTGGTGCTTTTTCAGCCTGGTGATGAAAACGTGTCCCCTGAATCACACCCTCACAGTGGATTTGATCATGTCCTGTCTCCTCTCTGTTAAACAGGAAATAGAAGAGTGCGCCGCCCTGCTGGAGAAGGAGTGTGTAGCTTTGAGTCCTCAGCTCGGCGCTCTGCGACTCCTCCCCCTCCATGCCGGACTGGGTGGGCTTACACAGCGGATCTACGAGTCCGACCCTGATGCGTCCACTCTGAGGGAGGACAGCAGCTCTGAGGACAGCTCGGCACTGGGAGCTGGAGGTGTGGGCAAAAAAAGGAAAGTCATCCTCACCGATGCACTTGCAGAGGCGTCCTTCTCACTGCCCGGAATTCGCTACGTCATCGACATGGGGCTCCAACTAAAAAATGTGAGTTTGTTTTTGTATCAACAGCAATATTTCATGTAAAAGTACTCTTTTTATTATCACTTAATAAGCTTTACGCATATTCAGGCCTGTTTTTGAGCTTGAATTTAATTCATGTTCTGTGGCAGGTTTATAATCCACAAATAAGAGCGAACTCTCAGGTTCTGAGGACGATCAGCAAACACCAGGCCGACATGCGCACTCAGAGGGTGAACAGCCACCTTCCAGGTACGCCATCTGTTCAGGTTTCACTCCCACACAAATGCTTCCTGAGGGTTAACAGTTTGCTGAAGAGTTATGAAGCACTGACTGAGCTAATCACAGCTCAAAGACTGAAAGATAAAACTCCATTGGTATTTCCCATAGACTGTAAATAAAAGATGTCCATGGCTGCCATGATGTCACCTGCTGGTTTCTCAACTTTGGTGGTGAGAGTCTGAAGTGACCGTTGATCTCATTTTAAGTTTGCACATATTCGCACCTCCAGCTGGTCGCAGCAGGTGCAGCCCCTACCTGAGCCTGATTCTGCTGGAGGCTTCTTCGTGTTAAAAGGAAGTTTTTCCTTTCCACTGTCACTAAGTGCTTGATGATTGGGTGTATTGCAGTATCTACCATTTTAAGGCAGCAGAACAGCTCATTTTTACAGTCGCTCCAGGCTGAACAGTGATAATCAAGCTGAACAGCTGCCGGGTAACTTTAAATGGCCTGAAATTGATTTAGTGACAGCAGCTCACTGAGATTTAGTTTAGATGTAATTTTACCAACTGATTAAAAGCAAAGGGAGCGACAAATTCTAACTTTTATTTTTCCCCAAAATAAGCTCAGTGCAGGATTTAGGGACAAACAGTAACTTCCAAAACCTTTCAGTAGATGATAGCATAAATGTATCAGTGATGGTTTTACAGAAGTAAAAGAAGACCATTAAACACGAGCAGAATACAGCGGGGATTAAATGGTTTTAACTTTAGGTGACTGTGAGGTGTAAAACAGGGTCGTCCATGTAGTTATAGTGCAGTTCCTCTCGGCAGACTGCATGCTGCCATCTTATGGTAAAGTTTGGTATTACATGGACAGGCAGCGGCCTAGCTCTGTATCTTTCTTCACACTCTGCTGGCTGCTTTGGATAATTCTGGGAGGATTTGAACTATTTTTAAACAGGAGTTTACAGAAAATACCTTTAACACCTGCAGTGTTTCACCATGGCTGTTAACTGTGTGACTTCTCTCACTTTTTAGGCCTGTGCCTACGTCTGTACTCCCAGTCCCTGTATGAAGAGGGGATGGCGGAGGCTCACTGTCCAGGTGTGATGGAGGAGAACCTCAGCCACCTGGTGCTGCTGCTGAAGAGGCTGGATATTGCTGACATGGGGCAGTGCAAGTTCCTGGACAGACCAGGTGACTTTTTGCAAACCTCCTCTGTGCCACAGAGCACACAGTGAAGGAGGTACACGTTTGTACCCATGCTAAGGAGACAGTCCAAACTGGTAGTAGTTTGGATTTACCCTCATACCCTCCTCTCTCTGCCCCTCCCCCCAGCCCCTGAGGCCCTGATGCAGGCCCTGGAGGACCTGGACTATCTGGCAGCGCTGGACGACGACGGAAACCTGTCGGAGGTCGGCATCATAATGTCAGAGCTGCCCTTGGAGCCGTCGCTGGCGAAAGCCCTGATCGCCGCCTGCGAGTACGACTGTGTCGACGAGCTGCTCACGATAGCCGCGATGCTCACGGGTAAGCAAGCATTACAGGAAGTGAAGCCCGATGAGAGACATTCGTTCTACATTGACTCTTTTTTTAATAAAGAACATTTGATCTGATCTTTGTGTTTTCTTGTTGCAGCTCCTTCCTGCTTCGTCACTGCAGAGCCCAGCAGAGAGGAGGCTGCCGTCACACACTGGAGGCCTCTGATGCACACAGAGGGAGATCACATGACTCTCATCAATATATATAATGCCTTCTTGGAGCGTACGTACACTTAACCTTCATCACAGATGTACTGTGCTCAGCAGTGATGGTGCAATATTTTTCAGAAGCTTTAGGCAACTTTTTTCCATTAAACAGAAATTTAACAGAACAGCCCGTGGACCCGTTTCCATGCTGTATTTGACATTTATCAAGTTGAAGCCTAAAGGGAAAAAAAACCCCAAAACATCTTCACTGTTTTCTGGGTACAAGTCCTGAAATTCAATAACTGCTTCTGCTGGTTCCTCTGATTGCTGGCCGGCCTGTGTGTGATCACTGCAGACAATCAGGATGAGGCCTGGTGCACGACGAACTTCCTCTGTCACGCCGCCCTGCGATTGGCTGTGGTGATCAGGGCGCAGCTGCTGGAGGTGATGCAGCGGATAGAGCTTCCCGTTTCTCCTCCCACTTTCGGATGCCAAGACAACTGCACGAACATCAAGCGGGCTCTCATCTCAGGCTTCTTCCTCAAAGTAAACTCCTCATTTTAAAAATATTTTTACCCATATTTCTGCTCTTCATCTTGGTGAATTTGTGTAACACTGACTCCTCCTCCTCAGGTGGCTCACGATGTGGACGGCTCCGGTAACTACCTCCTGCTAACTCACCGCCACGTGGCTCACCTTCACCCCTTCTCCTCTTACCTGTGTCGACAGCCGCGGCCCGACCCCCCCAGCTGGGTCCTCTATCACGAGTTCACCATCTCCCGCGACAACTGCATTCGCATCGCCTCTGACGTCCACCCACAGATGTGAGTTAAAGCTGCAAATTGGCTGCAATGTAGTAAAAAAGTGGCTTCATACAACTTAAAGTGAAAAACATTTTTAATCCCAGTGTCTGAGCAGATTATAATCTAACTTAAAAATCAGACCCTCCACAACGCTCTCAGCTGCCTCGAGCAGCCTGTGAAGGATGAGGGCGTAAAAGAGTCGTGTTTTGAGACGCTGTTGTCACTTAGTGCTAATTATTATCACCTTTAAGCATCTCTGTTGACGCCTGTCGTGATTCCTCATAGGCTTGTGGAGCTGGCGCCACAGTACTTCCTTGGAAACCTGCCTTCGAGTGACGGGAAGGAGCTGCTGATGGAGCTGCGGCAGAGCCTAGAGCCGCCAGGGTTGTACGATCAGGAGGGGGCGGCGCAGGAGCACGGCCGGAGTCCTAGAGACGCTGAGGGGGGGCAGGAGCCTCACAATCAGTCCAGCACTGAGCTCTGCGTCATCCAATGAGAAGGGAGAAGGGGCGGAGCTTCTCAGGAGAGGATTCTGAAGACTTGGCGGTCTTCTTGATGTGACTTTACACGTGCAACACTAATGTACAGTCCTGTGTGTCTCCTCCTCTGTGTGGCGGCTATGAACATTCACACCTCCTCATTTCCTCTTTTTTTTTTTTTTTTTTTTTTTTTTTGTTGACTTTATTTAAAAATGAATCTCAAACATTTGCTTTTATTTAAAGAGAGATTTCTATGTTTCTATGAATTTAGAGTTTTAAATTAAAGACAAAAAAAGGAAGGAGCGATGAGGGTGAAATACCGGAAGCAATGCTCCCTGTTAGTGTACGACCTTTGACCTCTATGCAGACGCCCATGAAGAGGTGCTTCTCAGGGCTCACTGTGATCTGTTGTGATGCTGATGCTTCCCAGCTGTTTTGATACAGTTTTCTTGCTCAGTCTTTTCCCTTTTTAATAGAATTTGTGTCGGTGCAAAAACTGCTTTGAATAAAGTGAAGTTTTTCATGTTTTCAGGATTTCAGCTGAGTGATTTTGCACTTTGTAGCTACCTGAGTTTTAACTTTTAAAGTCGCTTTACTGTAAGATTTAAAACTGTCAGTTATTAAAGAGAATTGCCTCCTCCAAAGAGTCTGTTGGTCTGTCAGTGAGATTACACATAAATGATGATAAATGATGAGGCTAAACCACAGACTGTAAGTAAAAAAAGGATGTAGCAACCGTGAGTTCCCACTGGTTTTAGGTTTTTGGGCATCGGGGAAGACTAAGACTGTATTTCAACAAGAAGCAGGAGTGTCAACTTTGTCCTTGCTCAGCGAGCTGTGTAGATGCATTACTCAGGCAGATAAAATTTACACTGAATGATAAACACTAATGATGCCTGTAGTTACAGCACATGTATCTCCACTTTTATTGTACATACATGCAGCATATTGCATTACTAGCTGCAGCTTTGCAATCAGATCAATCTCTGCTCAGGGGCTGTTTGCAGAGCTTTAGGGGACTCGGTATGTACATGTCAGCGGACAGTTAAGATAGGAGCATCAGCGGTGAAGGTTTCTGGTGTTCAGTGCTTTAGTGCAGCGTCCCTCATGGTTTGGTACGCAGCCTTGTTCTGCTTGAACATCTTCAGCTCCAGCTCGGTCTGTGTGCGCATCCCCTAAAGCAAAAACAGTGAAATCAATGAATTTACTATATATATATTTATTATAGCACTTAAAGACCAAACATGTGAGTGCATTGTGACCTCCAGGTCTTTGGTGATGGCGTGGTTGGATCCATGGGTGACCATCAGGATGCGGTAGGCCTGACAGATCAGGCTGTGGCCCTCCTCAATCTGCCCTGCATGCCAGTGGGTGACACCTGCCCGCATAATGGCCATACCCAGCTGGGCGTTATTGGGGTGGTACAACTTCCTGTTTCCAAAAGCAAAGGGGGCGAAAGTCATCCAAAATCTACATTTTAGATGCTTTACATACACACTCTAAAGCAATGAGTATATATTATAAATTATTTATTATTTGTAGATTTATTTTATATTAACTCTGAGCTCCAGCAGGATTACAGGCCAGGTTGAAGTAGTGTGTCTCATGCATTCATTTAGAAGGCGCTGATGTTTAGGCAGATCTGTTATGAAGTGATGGACTGTTTCAAAGCTCAGAAGCAGCAGATAAAAAGCGTTAGAACGTAGCCTTTGATTGCAACCATTTGAGTTGTGCTCCTCCACATTGAAAGAGGCAGTTGAGGCGGTTTTGGTATCTGAGTAGTATGCCACCTGGACGCAATCTAAGTGAAGTGTAGGACACATCCTACCAGGATAAGGTCCTGGGGCAAACCCAGTATACACCAGAGGTATTATTTACTTTTTCCTCAGTCTACACCAGCCTCCATGTCCAAGTTACTAACATAGCAACCACACAGCATGATGCTACCACCACCATGCTTTACTATAGGGGCAGTTTTAGCAGATTACAGGCAGGGACTGATTTTTTTTTTTTTTTTTTTTACTTCAAAACTGTATTTTTTGCCTCATCAGGTCTAATAGTCTGGGTCTTTCCAGCTGTTCTAACAGAAGGGCCCTATTAATGAGCTACTGAGATGGCTATCCCTAATCTCTTCAGAGGAAGCTTTGTTGGAATAACCAGTTCATCGTTGCTCCCCAATCAAGACCTCAGATAGTCACTTTCTCTATGAAGAGTCCTGGTGGTTCCAAACTTCTTCCATTTCACACATGGTTTTAGACCCTAGCTCCCATGCATGACCTACCAAAGTTTAATTATGGAGGTCTGCAGAGAGTTTAGCAGACATCGGGACTCCTAAATGTGCTGTTCTGGTCTGCCTCATGGAAGCGCTTCCATACTGGCCTCACTTCTCAAACCTGGTGGCTATGTTGATCTGATACGGAGTCTATTATCAGCACTAACCTGTATCCCTCCACCATCCTGTGGGCGTAGTCTGCTGCCTTGGCGAAGGACCGCTGGTATGACAGGACCTCGCTGGCGATGCTGAGCACTCGCAGCTTGTACAGGTTAGTATCTGCCAGGACATTCTCCTGCTTCTGCAGACACTCATAACACAACTTCAGCACCTGAGAGAGGAAAGGAGAGATGCTGACTAGACTGAAGGAGTTAACGAAAGCATGGCAACAGTCATCAAGAGAGGGTTAGGTGGAAGGAAGCTGACAGGGGCGTGGTGTACCTCATTGTAATCTCCCTCAACACGTGACTTCTCAATCTTCTCCAAAGACTCCTTACTGAAGACTGTTACCTCCTTTACCTTATCCGCAGATGGCTGAGAGAATGAGAGAAAAGTCGAGGTAATAAACTGAAAATACACTTTAAAAACAGTCTAATGTTTGCCCTCGCACTTTGCTGTCTGCACCCGCTGTCATCAGGTCATCCTCGATGTGCTTGCTGCAGTGCTCACAGGTGCAGTCAAAGTGGAAACGCTCCTTCAGCTTCTTCTGGCGGTCAGCCGAAAGGTTCAGGAAGTCCACGTAGCTCACGGTCAGCTCTTCTCCCTCAGGGATTTTCCCCAGAGCCCGTAGCTCAATCCTGGGACAGAGAAGGACCGGATGGTGTAGGTTTCTCAGTCATCCAGGTCATGGTAGTCTAAGGAGCTTGGAAAGAAAGTGACTGGACTTCTTTAAGTTTGGTGAAGACATTTCACCTCTCATTCAAAAGGTATCTCCAGTTCTAAAACCATGTGGTGTAGAGTCTCAGTAAACCCCAGTGAGGGTTTACGATGGTTATCAACCATCTTAAGGGACAACTCTGAGGACACCACGATGCATGTAAATTGTTTTATAGCGGAGGAAACTGGACTTTGTTACCTATCTGAATATCTTGAATCCTGGAAGTTGATTAGTCCATGTTCACTATGATCTCTGCATACAAGTGTACTTTTAGAGATATGGGGCAGGTTGATCTCTTGTTTATAATCATAGAATTGTAAGGTAAAAACCTAATGCAGCCCTGAGACTAGTGACGTTTTGGCTACTGTTTGGATACACTATATTTGAACTAACGTGGATATTTAGCTATATGCAACCTTAGTGGTTAACAGCCTTAGGTGGATCCTGTAGACACTGTGTTATTAAACTGAAAACTTAAAAAGTTCTTGTGGAAAAGCAGTTCACGTCTAAGAACTTCTTTAGTGCAACCAAACCTGCACAGATGCTATGAAGAGGAAACTATCCACAGAGATCAAAACTGATTTTGTACCAGGCTGTAAACATTTTTATTTCTGCTGTGAAGTTGTATATTTTAACACAAGTCCTATGGGGACTTGTGCACTTCTCGAGGGAGCCTCCAGTGGACATCACAGGAACTGCAACTCTAACCTCAGTCTAATATTTGTGTTTTTTTCCTCAGCCTCACAGGAGAAACAGAAAGATAATAAAACTGTATGTAGCGTTCTGTGTTATAGCTGGAATAAACACTGGCGTGTGTCTCTGTGTGTTCTCACTAAAGCCAGTCATGTGTCGGAACGTCTGGAAAACATACCTCCTCTGAGAGTGGAGAGCAGAGCTCACAGCTGACTGGCTGCAAAGAAAAGAGAGAGTCAGACGTTTATACGCTGCGCTCTGTTTAAAGTAAAGCATCGGTGTGGTCCACTAAATCTGCCAGACTCTGGCATTATTACTGTACTTTACTTCCCTAATATATGCCTCCATATATATCTGTAAATTAAGTCGTCACAAGCGCAAAAGACACATAATAAACAACTTCTTAGTGTTAGGAGGATAAAATTCTGCGTGCTTTCATTAAGATTTTTTCAAATTGTTGTGTTTTTTATGAAATGACCCTGAGAGGTTTATTTCATGATGGAGCAGTGCTCCGCAGCTCGGATACGTACTTCCCGTGGTTGAGAATGACGGTGCAGTTAGGCCAGCAGTCATGGTTGACCAGGCACAGGTTGGGAAAAAGACCCACACCCACAGCCTGCAGCCCTCTTTGGTCACTCAGGGTGAATCCATTACACTTGATCTGCAAGAACAGACACAGATGGCAGGAAGGGTAAGAAGAGGCAGGGGCAGGGCTAGGATGTTGGATTTGGTGATTAATGATGAAACACTAACGATGCCAAAGATGTGTGAGATATAGTCGACAGAGTGCTGCCTCGTCCCGTAAGACCAGTACTGAAGGAACTTGTGCACGTCAGCCCGGAGCTGCTTAAAGTCTTCGGCGGCCAGGTCGGCCACATGCTCCTGCAGTTGGTCAACGGAGATCAGCTGACTGTCGGAAGCGATGCCCGTGTCCTTGTGCATACGCCACAGCACACGAGCTGCCAAGCTGTCGCAGGAAGAAACAGGAAATTGAAGGTTCATTCATCCATGTCCAAGATTCCTGGGAATATCAGCCAGATCATAGTCCAGGACAATAAACCTGGCAGGAAACGCATGATGTAGTGCAATGATTCCAGGTGTAACTGGGATTTTGTTGTAGACACACAATTCTAAAACAATCATGTGACACAAACCCCCAGCCTGGCTGATTTATTAGCCTCAGATACCTGGAAGTTCAACCTTCTGATCATGACAGCAGCAAAGGCTTTAACCAGGTCCCCAATGACCTATTTAGACTTTGGTTAAGCTTTTTAGTTGGGTTGGTCCACCTAATTTGGAACACCCCAATTGAACCCCACCCCAAAAGAAACTTTACCTATTTAGCACGTGGCTAAAACAAAATCCAATGCCAATCTTAGCTTTAGATGAGTCACAGGTAATTTGGGGATAACAGATAAATGGGATTGCTGGTAGTAACCAAATACAAAACAAGATTGAGCACATTTGGACAAACCTTGCATTATCACATTTAACATCACTTCCGGTATTAATAAATCTTAGTTTAAGCACACTTTCTGGTACTTCGCGGCCTGTAAACAGCTCTTAACTGCAGGGAATGTGTGAAGTCTGTAAGCGTTCAAGGGGAGTGAAAATCTGTCTTTTCATACAAAGTTTATTTCCCTTCTCTTCTACAAACTTTATTTATCCAGGAAGCAAAAACGTTTCAGATGTTAGCACATTTTTCGATGGTGGGAAACCCAGAGGTCTCTGTCATGCACCTTTTCTTACCGAATATTCTCGCTGGGCGCGCTGCCGAGCTTCTTGATGGCGCCACACTCCTGCTTGTGCTCGTTCCAGCACGCGGTCTGGCAGGTTCGGTCGCAGTAGTGGGCAAACTTGCACTGAGCGCAGCGGTGCAGATTGGCCTGATGGCGGAAGCAGCTGTGGCACACCTGGGTGGCCAAACTGAAAGAGAAACACAGACAGGTTAATGGTAAAATCACAGAGATGAGGAGTGCTCCTATGTTCAGAGAATAATGAAAGTATGTAGCTGTTTTTCTAGTTTCCCTGATTCTCATTTCTTTATCATTCTTTAAACCTCACAGAAGTTTGCAGGTCTGTGTGTAAACTGTTTATTTAGCCCTCTGTGCCGGTCCAAAACAACGCCAAGCAGCGTTGTTAATGCCTCTCACCTCCCACTTACAGCGTCCTCAGTCTCTTTGTAGTTTTGGACAGCTCCCGCCTTACACTGTGCAGAAACCCTCAGTGCATGCCTGCTTCGGTGAGCTGCCGTCTTGCAGATACGAGCTCTTATAAGGCTGTAACACTAACACTGCTACCAGATCTGTGTCTGGTATTCTAGCACATCAACAAACCAGTGTTCCCTTTAATACCAGCTGATTTTAGCCATCGGCAAATCATTACTAACCAAAGCAAACATGTAGAACACTCAAAAAAAAATCAGGAATCAGCTCCCGCCTGATCCTGAGATCCAATAACTTTAGTTCATTTAACGAAGGCATAAAATTTTTACCTTCTTGTATGAAATTACAGTTGCAGGCCCTCATCATAATGTCTCATAGTCTCAATAAAGATCAAAGATTCCATGTCCTCGTAGAGGAACAGAAAAAACAAACTGGTTCTCTGGATGTTTGTTTTCCAATGATTTGCTGGATAAATTTTTTCTTTTTTACCTACATTTGGACACAAGAGTCATTTTCTATGTCAAAAGGTCAACTGTCAACTTTGGCGCCAAAAAAACAAAACCAAGCTTAAACGACTTTAAACTCAGATGGCTGCAGCTTATTCAAACCACTGAAACCAGCAAAGCAGACCACATCAATCCAGTTCCTAATGACGTCGCAATGGCCTCCTGTGTGTCCCAGTTTGACTTTTGCTGCGTTGTCAAACATCCATCCCTCTCAGATTTTCGGGGACAGGTCTGTTTTCTGTCTCCAGAGGCCAAACTAAACAGTGAGAATCAACCTGCAGATCACTGCATACCTGAAACCAACCACAATGTGCTTTTTTATGTTCCATATGTGATGCTAAAAGCCGTTACACTCTTAAATCTGATCTTATATTAATAAAACCTGAACGTTAAACCTTGTAAAGGTGCCATAATCCTTTCTGCTGGAGCCTCCTCACATTGGATCCAGAACTATGTCACGCTCAAGTTCACATGACACCTCGATGGCCTTCGTGTTGCTGATGTCATAGAATTCAGAGGTCTAGAAGGAAGGTCCCTGACCCTGAGATGGTGACCAACGCCCACAGTCTGAGTACACCTGAGACGTGTTCATGCAAAACCCAGAACGACCAGGAGACCCGTACCTGTCGAAGACCACAGCTGCAAAACTGGGCTCAGAGAAGATCACTTCCCCCGTGTTGAGCTCTTTGGCGGCCCTCAAGCCTCGACCTTTGCTCCCGGCATCAAACAGCTCGGCTCGCTCCATGTTCCCTACAGTCATTGTGCCGGGCAAACAAAACACACAGGAGACAGTGAGGAAGGAGAAAGCAGCCGAGGGCGGGACAGGCTGAGGGAGTGCAGGACTCTCACTAACATTCGGGTGCCCTCTCTCTCTCCTCTTAGGCCGACCCCTGCAGAGGCCAAAAATAACCCTGAAGGGGTTGAACCACCTCAGCAGAGCGGTAAGAGAGGGAGGGAGGTGAAGGAGGTATGAGGTGGTGCATGTGGGTACCCCTTGTTTGGGTCGGTTCCCCCAGTGGTATTTTGGTCCGGGGCAGCTGTGGCTGTCTGTCAGAGGCACATGACAGGAAACAGCTTCAGTGACTTTATCTTTGCTTTTTACAGTAGAGTGGAGGTGACTGCACCCAGTTTACACTCATTAACACATAAAAGAAGATTTTAAAGTCTTCTTTTATGAAATAAATAGAAATAAAGTCACTTTAGTGTTAATTTTCATTGGAAAACAGACAGAAATACAAAGCCATGCTTCATATTTAAAACAATAAACTACATTATTCCTGTTTTAAAGTCACACCATCCACAAAGTGATGAGTCTGAAATAACTGCTGACCCAATAACCAATAAAGTGTATATCAGTCATGCTGACTGGTCACATGTGCAAATAAAAGCATTAAAAGATTCAGGACAAGCAGCGAAGAGGCAGAGCCAATGAGAAAGTGAATCCAGGTGTGAATTGTTTCATGCTGTGGATGCTGCACGCTCAGCACCAGTATGAGGAAAACATGTATAAATGATATTTCCAGTAAATGTACATTGGTTACAGGCTGTGATTAAGGTCCTTAAAACAATACTAATACGTGGTATAGCCTGAACAACCTGATTTATCAGCATCAGCATTTAAAATGGTTTGTAAATCTAAATAAGTAAAGAAGAGACGAGAGAAACACCATTCATCTGTGCTGTGAGTATCATTGTCAGAGTTTATCCACTAGAGCGCACTCTTCAACATCCCTGTTAGCAACACAGTTCGAGGATTTGTTCCAGTTTCTTCATTGACCCTCCCATCGGCAGAGCTCCAGAGAATCTTGTGAGTACCGATTTATTCAGTCTTTCTTTGCTTTATTTTCATGAAATAATGGTGAAAAACAGTTAAATTATATTATTTCAGACTCACACGAGGCTCTCTGTGATTTTCTTTCTGTGACTGTGTGAATCAGTGATTTCACAATGTTTATCTAACAGACGGGCGAAGGATTTAAAGTCGACACACAGTGTTGTTCAGTGTTGTGTTAACCGAGCACCGTTCACGCTGTACATCCGGTGACTTATTCCACTGTGAGAGGATGATCCAGCTCATCATCATAACATCTGTGCTCGCTGCATACATCACACTGTATAAAACACCTGATTCTACAAGTGAAGGCTTTGATGAAAGAGTGAGCAGATTACTAAAAACTGTGTCAAATTCTCTCTGTTTCACATCCAAAGTGCTTTAAAACCAAACATATTGAGTTAGATTTTTCTTTAATCACTGCATTTACTATCTCATACTCATGCCTAATTTTAGAAGGAGCATTTAACATCTGGTAGAGCCCCCACTGGGACCCTCATCCTAGAAGCCTCCAAAGAAGTCCAGGTCATCGGTCCACATCGGGCAGGCTGCGGAGCCCAGAGGAGGTGGATGCCTCAGAGGGTTTGTTACACCAGCTACACCAACCAACAAGAAATGGTTTCTTTCTGCAGTCTGATCAGCTTCCACTCTCTTCAATTTAAACATCAAACGCTTCATGAACTAAAACATTTACTTCTCTTTCATTCAGCCTCTCACTACAACCACATCCAGCTCCTACCAGGAGTCACAGGAGGAGCTGCTGGAGGTCTCACAGGGCCTGGATCAGCTTGCAGAGGTGCCATCTCCTGCTGCTACTTCTCACAAGGCTCCCCCTCCATCTTTGGTGGCTCCTCCACCATAACCGAGCAGTTCCTGGCCTCGTCCAACCTGAGCCCTGGTTTCCACTGCCAGACCAGATGAGGTGAGCCAAAGGTGTTTAGTCTTCACGTGGGTTTGATCAAGCCTGCTGTGTACACAGGTTTCACCTTTAAGCTACTCTGTTCTCACAGTATAAATGACGTTCATACTTTGAGATCTACGTGTGATGAGTTACACAAAACTGATCAGGGTGGAGTAGCTGTAGCAGCAGCAGGCATCAAGCTCAAAGATGTCAGCTGACGTTCTGGACGAGGGGACCGACCCACCGTCATCACCTCCAATTCTTCCCCCCCTTCCGATGCAGACGGTGGGTCAGCTGCAACGCACAGAGATGACCTGATGCTGCCGTCTACATTGGCTTACTCTGACCCTACTCACCCATCCCTGTTGCTTGTCACGTGTTTCCATGGTGTTATGGTGTGAAGATTTTTGTGCTGAGGAGTTTTTGTTTTCTGTTCTCATACTGATCCCCTATCAGGAGCTCAGTCTGAGCAGAGTTCTCTTATTTCTCCTCCACTGCCCTTTTGTGTTGTACATTTCATTGTTGTTCTTTACGCTACCTGTTCTGACCTGTCTCCCCAATGTGAAGTTTGTGTAATGTATGTATGGTTGCAAGAGGTCCAATTTTGCTGCAGGCAACTGCAAGTCACAAATAAAGGCTTCATCAAATCAAATCATTGACGTGGATATCACCAGCACAGTGACATGTCTCCAGACTCCTTTTTAAAAAAGAAAGAACTATTTGGCATCTTTGTTTACAGTTATTTCCATCACAGTGATAAGAAAGAATTTATTAGTCCCAGAAATTCACTTTGTTATAGCAGCAAAGTAGAAAGAGAAGGAATAAATCAATAGATGCAGCATACCGAAGAACAATAATAACAATAATGCAAAAACAGAAGAAAATATAAACTATACAAGGTAGAAGAAATATTTAGACATGCATGTAAACAACAACAAGACAAGCTCAACAGGTCAAACAGTGCAAACATGATTGAATTACAATTACACCTGATTTGATAACAGAGTTCACTTCTGTGTGATTTCAGCTCAGACCGATTTTTGAGATATTCACAGTCATATGATGGAGTTCAATTAGAAACATCAGTGTCAGTGATGGAGGTCTTTACACTCCACCACACATTTCAGATATTAAGTCACACTGAGGAGTCGGTCCGTGGCCTCCATGTCAGGAGGAAACACTGCAGAATGAGAAGGGCATTTTCTACAGACACACTTTATCACTGCTTACTACAGGTTAGCTCAGTCGTCTGAGGAGAGTCAGGCCAAGCGTGAACGAGTCCATAAAGAACTAAACATAACAAATGTTACAGAAATCTGCTTTATGTTAATGAAAGAAAAATATATCTGATCTTTAAGTCATGAAATATCGAAGTTAGTCTCATAACAAAGAGTGATGTGGAGAAAACTACCCGACAACAAAGAACAGAATATTCAGATATCTGAACTTTGATCAGTCTGATTCACACCTCTAGTTACTTTATACATTTCAACACAAATAAGTTGAAATAAAGTTCCTGTTGTCGTCATCAATTTATTGTATTAACGTGAGGTTAATGTCTCTTAGCTTTACTTAGCACTCAGAACCAGCTGCTAGAAATGTCCTTCAAAGAGCCGTTTTAACCTTTAAGTATATTTCAGAGCCTCAACTTCTCCATTTCTTTAAAGATAAATCAGTACTTCAGCTTCTCCCTGAGACTGTTCTGTACTTCTGAGTATCTAAGTGTTTGTGTACTTCTGGTCCTGGCACAGGACTGAAGCATTATCCACACTAACCCTATCTTCAGAGACCAACAGGATATAAAAACTTCATTAACTCTGATCAAAGTTTACATTTCAATTCAGAGCGTTTAAGTGTCCCCTCTCTCTCTTTTAACACGCACTCATTAATTTTATAAATATTTAAATAACATAAAAATATTACTTAACTGCTGTTAAACACGTTTCTGAGCACCGAACCAGCCTCTGATCAGGAACGTTTACAGCATAATGTGCGGCTTTAAACTTCACACTGATCTCATGTTACAATCCTGCTGTGATCTCAGTAAAAGTCATGCAGGAGAAGCAGAACTTAGCATGTGGACAAAAATCCTAAATCTTAAAATTTAAATGTTTCGGCACTGCTGCCATCGCCTGCTTGTGTACCACCAGGGGGCGGAGTCAGAGGCACTTCCTGCATGATTTAATGCTAAAGAATTTGTCAGCTAAAGAATGATTAAACACAGATTTTGTGCGTGTTTTAAAAGAGAAAATGAGGAACGCTTCACGAATTTGCGTGTCATCCTTGCGCAGGGGCCATGCTAATCTTCTCTGTATCGTTCCAATTTTAGTATATGTGCTACCGAAGTAACACGACAGCTCCAAGGACCCGGGAGCTATTTAAAGCCCTCCGTCACGGAAGCCGTCTGAGTCACGGTTACAGGGGGAAGAGGCTTAAACTGCGTTTAAACTGATGGGAAACTGCAGCAGAAACACGTCTCGGTGCTGCTGGGTCGCTTATACATCTGTAAGAAGACACAGAGGCTCAGAGAGCGCCAGTCTGAGTCTGTTCCTCATTCTCTGCTTTCACTTTGAGCCTGTGAGACACACTGAGGCATTGTGGGTAATTTACACAGATCGGTTGTACTCACACGCTGCTGATTGGACGGCTGAAGGCAGCAAAACAAAAGTAATAGTGTTCTTAATGTGAGCCATAATAACAAACATTACTCGGCACTTAGTATATTTCAGAATCTCAGCTTATTGTGGGCAAAAACACTGATCAGCTCCTTCAGGCTGCGGAGGTCACGGACAAACAGACTCCAGGACAGCTTGTACAACAGCGCAATAGCCCTAATCAATGCTAACAGCTGACAGCAGCCAATCAGGTCCAAGCTGACCTGATTGGCTGCCTTTATGGACAATAAAAATAATACTAATAATGTGCAATAAAAATATACACTCATTCTTTTTATTTATGAAATTACTGTGTTGTGTTCTCTTGTTTGTGTTGTACGTACTGCCAACGTGGGACAGTTTTGCAATTTCGTTGTACTATTGCACTAGGTATGACTGTACAACGACAATAAAGCGTTATCTCTTATCTCTTAAAACACCAGCCGCAGTTCCAGTGGCTGCCTCAGGGCGTCGCTGTGTGGACGCGAAGCTGAGGAGTGTGACTGCAAGAGGAGGAAATCAGCCGCATCACCAATCTCATTAAAATTATCAGTTACTTCTGATCAAAGCATTAACAACGTCACAAAGATGACTCATGACAGCCTGCACTAAACTAGTTGGACCAGGTTACAAACCGGCGTAGAATATTTGTGAGATTTTCAGGTTTATGTCGGTTTTCTTCTGGACTCTCCACCATGTGACCCTAGAACTGAAGAAGCTTCTCGGATGAGAGGTGAAACGTCTTCAAGCAACTTAAAGAAGTCCAGACTCTTTTCTTTCCAAGCTCAGTAGACATCGGTTTTCTTCCCACAATCCCCGCCTGAAGGAGGACAGGTGACTGTGAAAGACTTTAGCCCAGCTTCACTAACATTTGAAGAACTGGACAGTTAAAAATTGTGCTTTTAATTTTGAAATGTAGGTCAGAAAAAACACATTTATTACAGCAAATGAACATGCTCTGTATTAATTCACAAAAGACAAACTCATACATTTGCAAAATACAACTTCAAATTCAACAACTTTTATGCTCGTTTTGAGCGAGGGAACCCCACAACCACAACCAAAGCAGACGTGACGCCAGACCACCAACCTCTGACTCTCTCCCCCACCGATGTAGGAGCGGTGCTGAGCAGGATCAATGTCCACAAGGCTGCAGGTCCTGATGGCATCCCCGGGCGTGTTCTCAAAGCGTGTTCTGGGGAGCTTGCAGGAGTGCTCACAGACATATTCAACCTGTCCTTGGCCCACGCTGTGGTACCGGCCTGCTTCAAATCCACCTCCATCGTCCCGATACCCAAAAACTCCAACCCATCTTGCCTCAATGACTACCGCCCAGTAGCCCTCACCCCCATCATCACTAAGTGCTTAGAGCAGCTGGTCCTAGCACACTTCAAATCCTGCCTCCCCCCCACCCTGGACCCCCACCAATTCGCATACCGCCAGAACAGGAGCACAGAGGATGCAGTCTCCATCGCAATGCACTCTGTCCTCTCACACCTGGACAACAACAACACCTACGCCAGAATGCTGTTTATAGACTTCATTTCAGCATTCAATACAATCCACCCCTCACAACTCATCAGGAAACTGACAGACCTGGGCATCAGTTCCCTCATCTGCAAATGGTTACTGGACTTCCTGACCAACCGCCCCCAACATGTCCGGCTGGATAACCGCTGCTCATCTACAATCACGATGAACACCGGTGTACCACAAGGCTGTGTGATGAGCCCTTTCCTCTACTCCCTCTTCACCCACAACTGCAGACCTGCTGATGGTTCCAACACCATCATTAAGTTTGCAGATGACACCACGGTGATTGGCCTCATCAGTGACAACGATGAGGCCGCCTACAGGGAGGAGGTGGATCGTCTGGCTGAGTGGTGCGACACAAACAACCTGCTGCTTAACACCGAGAAGACCAAGGAGCTCATCATGGACTACAGGAGGAATGCTGACCCACATCCACCCATCCACATTAAGGGGACGGCTGTGGAGCGTGTGAGCAGCTTCAAGTTCTTGGGAGTCCACATCTCCGAGGATCTCACCTGGACGACCAACTGCTCCAAGCTGGTCAAGAAGGCTCACCAGCGCCTCTTCTTCTTGAGGACTCTGAGGAAGAACCACCTGTCCTCAGACATCCTGGTGAACTTCTATCGTTGCACCATCGAGAGCATCCTGACCAACTGTATAACAGTCTGGTACGGGAACTGCTCTGCCTCGGACCGGAAGGCGTTGCAGAGGGTCGTGAAAACTGCCCAGCGCATCGCCGGAGCACCACTTCCTGCCATGAAAGACATCTACAGGAAGCGGTGTCTGAAAAGGGCTGGGAAAATCATCAAAGACCCCAGTCACCTATCACATGGACTCTTCACCCTCCTGCCCTCTGGGAGGCGCTACAGGAGCCTCCGGACTAAGACCACCAGGTACCGGAACAGCTTCTTCCCCACAGCTGTCAGACTCCTGAACTCTGCCTCCTGACATCTGACCCACGTTAACTCATGGACTGAACACACACACCCACAATGGACAACTGTACCCTCAAACACACAATAATAACATGGACTGAACCACCACTCACAACCACTAGCACTTTATATAGCCTCTGTAGGAACTATCTACACCCTCACTTATCTTAACTGCACTACTGCATAGCTCTGTGTAAATAATCATTCTGTACATTCGATAATTTTTAACCCTACAACTGTTTACAACTTGCACAGTTCCCATTTCTGTATAGCTGTATATCTCAGATTTCTGTAAAGTTATTTATTTCATATTCTGTATAGTTTTTCATATTTATATCCTGTTCATAGCCTGTACATAGCTTGTACTCACTACAGCCTGTACATACTTATAGTTATAGAATATTCACAACATACTTCATACCGTGTACATTATAACATACCATAATAGACCCATTTCTGTAATATACTCACATATCTATATTATTGCTAATATATATTGTAATATATCTATATCACTAAAGCACTTCTGGATAGATGCAAACTGCATTTCGTTGCCCTGTACCTGTGCATGTGCAATGACAATAAAGTTGAATTCTATTCTATTCTATTCTAAATATTATTCTAGCTCCACAACCTCCTGAGGAAATCAGCTCACACTGTGGGAAATATTTGAACTTCATGTTTTTTATTTCAGACTTTTGGCTGGGATGCTACATGACGGCTGCAAAGCTCTGCAGAGCAGAAACTCTCTGTCACCAACAACCATCGCCGAATTTATTACCCCCCCCCCCGCATAATTCATGTACAACGTTGGGGTTGATATAAAACTCGCTTTATTGATTACAAACCAAAGACACAGTAATTTAGCTAAATATTGAACGAAGTCTGGCGCGCACAGGAGCTACAGTCAGTCAGCTAAAGAATGATTAAACACAGATTTTGTGCGTGTTTTAAAAGAGAAAATGAGGAACGCTTCACGAATTTGCGTGTCATCCTTGCGCAGGGGCCATGCTAATCTTCTCTGTATCGTTCCAATTTTAGTATATGTGCTACCGAAGTAACACGACAGCTCCAAGGACCCGGGAGCTATTTAAAGCCCTCCGTCACGGAAGCCGTCTGAGTCACGGTTACAGGGGGAAGAGGCTTAAACTGCGTTTAAACTGATGGGAAACTGCAGCAGAAACACGTCTCGGTGCTGCTGGGTCGCTTATACATCTGTAAGAAGACACAGAGGCTCAGAGAGCGCCAGTCTGAGTCTGTTCCTCATTCTCTGCTTTCACTTTGAGCCTGTGAGACACACGGAGGCATTGTGGGTAATATACACAAATCGGTTGTACTCACACGCTGCTGATTGGACGGCTGAAGGCAGCAGAACAAAAGCCGACTCAACAACCCTCCCACCCCCGACTGACCTTCACCCGCCCTGCAGGCTGGGAGCAATGATTGGCTGGGAGAGAGACACCCGGCCCTGCTGCACTCAAACAGAAAGACCTCCACAGGGTCCGGATCTTGCATCAGGACTCAGATATGGAGATTTTTCTGAATCCCAGCAGGACCTGGACTCATTCTGCTCATCATTCTGCTGCTGACTGCCTCTGAAACAGCTTCTGATCTGGCCTCTATTTTAAAACCTCTCTTAATTATTGTTATACTGAATGCTGCCTCTGAACATTAAGTGTATGTGTGGACTAAAATCTGCTTTGCTGTCTTTATTTTCCTGCGTTAAACTGAAGGAGGAAGTCTGCTTTTGTTTAAATGACAAAAACAAAACCTGCAGCTCCACCAACCTGCCACACAAGGGCGACACTGAGATATAAGAGTCTCTGATTTAAGACGACAGACCTCACCAGACTCCGTATAAAAATTGTAATATTTAGCAATCTCAGGGCATCGCTGTCTGACTGCAAGCTGCGTAGTGGGAGTGCAAAAGGAGGAAATCAGCCACATCACCAATGTCCACTAAAAGTATAAATTACTTTGATCAAATCATTAACAAGGTCACAAAGATGACTCATGACACCACGGAGTAAACCAGTCGGGTCAGCCTACAAATCCAGAATAAAATATTGATCAGACGTTCAGGCTTATGTCGGGTTTCTTCCCACAATCTCCCACCTTAAGGAGGACAGGTGATGGTGAACGGCTTTAGCCCAGCTTCACTAAAGTTTGGAGAACTGAACGGTTAAAATGATGGTTTTAAGTTTGAAATGTAGGTCAGAAAAAACACCTTTATTATTGCAAATTAACATGCTTAATTCACAAAAGACAAACTTGTACATTTGTGAAATACGGCTTCGAACATTATTCTAAGCAGAGGTACACATCCTGCTGAGAAAATCGGCTCACACTGTGGGGAATACTTGACCTTCGTGTTTTTTTTTTTTTAATTGAGTTTTTCGGTTGGGATGTTACATGAGGGCTGCACAGCTCTGCAGAGGAGAAATTCTCTGGAATCAACATCCATTGTTGAATTCATTAAAACCTCCCTGCATAATTCAAGCACAAATTTGGAGTTGATATAAAACTCACTTTCTTGGCTGCAAACCAAGGACACAGTAATTTATCTAAATATTGAATGGAGTCTGGCGCACACAGGAGCCACTTCTCTTTTTTTATCTTTATTTTCTTCTGTGGAATTTACTTTGAAAGGTAATTAAAATATAAGGTAATCCATAGATGGTCGTGGAAAACCACTCCCCAGTTTTACTCCTCAGGGCCACTGCAGCCTGCTGAGGCATTCATCTCAACACTCATGTCATTCATTTTGACTCAGACAGCAGAGGAAACAAACTTCATCTCTGCGTATATTTGGATTCAGCGAGTCTTGAAAATCTTTAAATGTATGAAAATCAGATTTTCTCTGTTTGGGTAACACTCACAGTACTTCTGGTCATGATCTCTGTCCTTCCACAGATAGGGTGGTGGTGGTGATGGAGGGGATTTCCTTCAAAATGAAAGTCCTGCCCAAGTTGAAGTACAACTCAGGTCAACTGTGTGTTTTAATGACAGTAAATACAGAAGAATAAATGTATATACTTGTATCAAATTTAACATAAAGAATGACATATTTTAATATTGTGTCTGACTCCAACACCAACACGCGTTTGTCCTGCTACAGCCCTTAATGTGAAAAATCTCACATTAAGGGCTGTAGCAGGACAAAGACGTGAACTCTCAGAATAGCCTCCGTTTGTCAATATGACATCCATTATGAGCTTAAAACGTCCAACAAAAGGAGCAAGTGCTGACTCTCCAGGTTGGTCCAGCTAATTGCGTGACCTCCAGCGGCGCCTCCTGTGATGTTTTTAATTTTTGCCTTAGACAAACTTCCCTTAGGCAGAATCATTAGAAGGTACAGAATACATTTTCACTGATCTGCAGATGACACCCAACTTTATTGATCCATGAAGCCAGATAACACACACTAATTAGACTCTCTACCACCAGGGGGCGGAGTCAGAGGCACTTCCTGCATGATTTAACTTTACAGTCAGTCAGCTAAAGAATGATTAAACACAGATTTTGTGCGTGTTTTTAAAAGAGAAAATGAGGAACGCTTCACGAATTTGCGTGTCATCCTTGCGCAGGGGCCATGCTAATCTTCTCTGTATCGTTCCAATTTTAGTATATGTGCTACCGAAGTAACACGACAGCTCCAAGGACCCGGGAGCTATTTAAAGCCCTCCGTCACGGAAGCCGTCTGAGTCACGGTTACAGGGGGAAGAGGCTTAAACTGCGTTTAAACTGATGGGAAACTGCAGCAGAAACACGTCTCGGTGCTGCTGGGTCGCTTATACATCTGTAAGAAGACACAGAGGCTCAGAGAGCGCCAGTCTGAGTCTGTTCCTCATTCTCTGCTTTCACTTTGAGCCTGTGAGACACACGGAGGCATTGTGGGTAATTTACACAGATCGGTTGTACTCACACGCTGCTGATTGGACGGCTGAAGGCAGCAAAACAAAAGCCGACTCAACAACCCTCCCACCCCCGATAACCTTCACTCGCCTTTTGCGCATTGTATTTTTTTTTTTTTTCACTTTTATTGTCACATCACATGTGCAGGCACACTGGCACAGCACATGCGAGTGAAATTCTTGTGTGCGAGCCCCACAGGCAACAGAGATGTGCCAAACACAACAACACAAACGAGTATTGTGGGTAGTCTTGGTACGAGTGTCAACAGAATCAAAACACTGCATCAAACACTAGCATTTCCAGCACCGGTAATCATTAATTCTGTGGTTTTAATCCCTACTTGCATTTTATTTGCCCCAAAAACAGTTACGTACAAAACGACGGCGAACACGGCAGGTCCGTACAAAGACAGACATGACGAAAATGCAAAAAAAAAAAAAAAGTACGAGGAAAAAAATCAAAGGAGTGAAAGGGTCAGACCCATACGAGCACACATAGTGGAGTAAAACAAACCTTTGGGGGTTTATGAGGAGAGAGTAATTACAGTGAATTTACAGTGGTTAGAAAGCAATTATAGCCAGGGTGGTGATTGAGAAGCGCTTGTGAAAGTGAGTGGATTTAAGAAAGTGAGTGACTGGGGTGTTTCATTTGGTTTGCTTTCTTTTCTTTCTGACTCTGTGTGTTTGTGGTACAGTGGAGTAGGTAAGTTATCAGGTGTGATAGATACATGGACAGGCGTAGGTGGGGGGAAATGGAGCCCAAACTTGTGAGGGAGCTTCTGGAGTTCAAACTCCACAATTGCTGAAGGGTCAAGAAGCAGAGAAAGATGTACAATTAAGAGAGGAGTTGAGACCTTCAGGAAAAATGATGAGTACAATTGATTATTTCATGTAAACTATCAGAGTGTACTATTCTGCTTTCATGTGATCATTTGTTTTGTTTTTTTCGCCTTTACACGCTTAATCTAGATGGAAAGAAAACTAAAACTGAGCACTTGGTGAAAGTGGTCTGCTCTGCCAAAGAGGCAAGTGAAATGCTTAAGGATATTTCATTACAGCCACTTTGGTGGACACTGTGGATGGAAGAAGACTCAGACTATCATGGCACACTATTACTTCCCTGGCATGGAAGGGGACATTCAAAAATGTGTGAGTACAGTTCTTCAAGATGAGCATGAACAAAGGTGTGTGTTTTACTGTGCTTTTCTTTGTTTGTACTCTGTTGGTTTTGACAAACACATATTATCTACAGCTATAAGTTAGTGTGCTGATTATTATGAAAAGCAAGGAGAAATTTAGACTGTTTTTAAGAATTTAATGTTACTCTATTTGTCACTAGGTTGTTCAGTGTCCACAATGCCAATGTAACCAGGGAAATATTATCCCATATGGAAAGGATGTATATAAATCTTATAAAGTTTGTATCTGTCTTGTGTGAAACTTGTATGAAAAGCATACAAGAGTGAAAACAGATATAAGATCCCTTGAAAAATTATATAAATGAAACTTGTATGTTTTGGATACTTCCTAAAACAATATATGAAAGTGGCCACTTTCATGAGTAAATCATGTAAGCCTTATATGACCCACTATATGAAGTAGGCCACATCTGATGCAAGTTTTTTCTATTTCTTTTCCATATGGGAAGGAAAAAAATCATACATTCCAATAGTTGTTACAGTAATGCAGAGAGAATAGTTGATACTATTCAAATACTTCAAACATAATATAACACACTTGTATTTTTTTCCTCATAATTCACAGAGCCCTTTGAGCTCACTGGAATGGATCTTGTTGGTAAACTAACCTTAACAAATGGCGGTAATCAATATATTTGTGTCATGATTGATTATTTCACCAAATGGACAGAGGCCTACCCACTAAAAAGTAAAACAGCAGATGAGGGCACCGGTGTATTCTTGATCTCTTTTACAAATTTGGTGCACCTAAAAGACTGCTAACAGACCAGGGCTCAGAGTTTTCCCACAAGGTACAACATTAATAAATAAAGCAAATATGTAATTTCAGCTGTGATGACTAATGTGATCAACTTTTCAAGGTCATCTATGACCTGTGTGAAACTCTGGGCATCAAAAGAAGCCTCTGCTCAGCATGTCATCCCCAAACAAATGGCCTTGTGGAAAATTTAAATGGCACAAGCCAGAGGTTAAGTACTGCCCTTTATATTTAATGTTGTAACTACGTCACAAAACTGCATATTGAGTATATTTTTCTTTTTCATGCTACCAAATTTCAGATCCCTCAATAAACTGGTGACTAACCACTCAAAGAGCTGGGACAAATTTCTGCAGTTGACTATGTTCGGGCTCAGAACAAAAAAGCAGGTGACTACAAAATAAAGCCCCTTTTTCCTCATGTTCGGCAGGGAGGCAAGGTCCATTGGAGATCCCAAAGGAATGCAGGTAAAATGCTATAATGCACTTGAGGGAAAATGTTTTAATCCAGTTTCAGTTACTCGGTGTCCTTCTATTTTGGCAGATTACAGAAGAAAGCGTCTGTATGATCATTTCAGTGAAGTTTGTGAGGGCCTAAAATCCCAGGAGGTGGTGTACGCTGAAGTGACCAAAAATGCCAAAAGCAGCCAAGAAAATATCCGCAGGAGAGAAACAAAAAGGGGAGAGGAGGATAGTTTTCAGGTGGGAGACCTTGATTTGCAGAAAAATATAAGGCAAGAAGAGAGGAAAGGTGGCAAACTGGATTTGGATATGGTGGGACCCTTTAAAATTATGAAGCTGGAGGGCAAAACTTGTTGTCAGAGAAGGGAAAGAGGACTCTCAAGATTAACACAGACCAATTGACACACTACTTCCAGCCTAAAGAGAGGGTCCAAGCAAAACTGAAGGAACTGTTTGCTCCTTGTGAGGGGCCATCAGCACCACCAGTGTCACCACCTTCCTGTTAGGGGAAATCGCCGGTGCAGTCTTGCTGTGACCCAGAAGATGATGACTAAGGAGATGGTGAAGTTATTTTCTGAGAATGTTGACTTGGCCCCTGGGAAAGAGTTGGAAAGTGAGGTATGTAAACTTTTTCCAAATTAGTGGTCACCTTATTGGAAGGGAATGACGGTGTAATGTTTGTGCTTATTTGACAATGGTGGGGCGAAAAAATGCTGCATTAATTATGGACTAATGTTTAATGACATCAGTTTGGCAGGGGTCCACAAAAAGTTGTCATGCCTGTGGTGAGAGAAGCTCGGGTGCAGAAACAGATCAGTGGGTAAGATAATCAAATCAATACCTAAGACTGAAGCACCTTAAATGGTTTACTTCAACATCACTGGGTGAAATGTCACTTTGATGCACCAACAGAAAACTTATAGTTCAGGTGACCTGCATGCCTTTGCACTTTAAACACACGGAGCACCTAAAGGACACATGAAAACATCGAGCAATCCACAGATAAGACTTTTGCACAGAAATCTGCAGTACCTGCACATTCAGATATGTTTAGTTCCTTCACTCAACAGCCTGACTTTAGACAAATGACTCTGACAATCTAGTTTTTCTTTCAGATTGAATGCAACTGCTATGGAAAGTGATACCACACAGTGAGCGTGGACTGTACAGAAGGCTACTACAAATGTTATGCATGCTAAATAAACAGAAGAAATGATCGCTGTTGTCTTTGCTTAATGATTGGTTTAATTCTTGACAATCCACATTGCTGGCATTGCATCTTTCAACATGCTTGTGGGTAGATTTGAATGCACATGATTTATGTGAGTGAAGTTGGCCCCCAAAGGAAAAATTTTGCAGCACAAACGTAACACAAACGTTTGATACCACTTTTGTTAGATTTGACGAAGGTGGGGGGCCAACTTCACTCACATGCCAGATGCAAGTGCAGCCACTCAGCCTCTACTCAATGTGGTGATAGAACCAGGTACAGATGTGTGTCTCAAGTTAATCTGGTCGTAAGCTATGGCACCTGGCCACAGGTGGCAGTAGTGGACTGAGCTCCATTTGAGACTGCTCCAGCTGCTAGGTGATAGTCAGTAGATCTGCTACAGACTGAAGATCATATGCAAGTTTTGGAAATTAAACTATGAATATTCTTAACTTGGCTTTAAAACCAAAAAATTCTAACTCACCGAAAAAATCAAAACCACACCACAAACCAACTGACACACGTAGGTCACTCACTTTCTTAAATCTACTCAAGCTCGACTCAATCTCACTGGCTCTGTTTATTACTAATCACTGTGTAACTGCTGTAAATTCACAGTAACAGCCATCTCCCTACAAATGTTTGTTAAATTAACCAAATTTATACAGACTGTATATAACTACAAACTCTCTCCAGCCATGTTGATGAATTACCTATATTGGATCAAAATGTTCATTTCCGGAGAAAAGACACAGATGTCTATTTATTTGCTGTTTTCGTAGTTGCCTCATGCATGAGAATATCACCACATAAACTTGTGACATTTTTAAAATATTTTGTTGTTCAAGAGCCAGGCAGACTAAAGGTTCAGTTAAGAAGCAAGGGGACAGAGCGGTTGTAGCACAGTGTGGAGCACTAGTAAAATTACTGCTCACTCTAACCCCATGATTACACTCCAAAAACCACTACACACCATTCCAACCCCTAACTGCACTCAAGTAAATGCAAGTTTTTGGAAAAATATAGTTTTAAAAGTACTTTTATTGCACCATGTTCATTCACTCATGAGCTGCTGTAACATGAATCAGATGGCTGAATAGCCACTTCAGCATGTAGTCAAGTTCTATAGTCTTGATTTTATGAGCTTTATTTTATGACCAAATGATTTATTCTCTTGTAGATTTTTGGTTTTTCCGTGTTTTTTTCCACCGTGACATTTAGAAGAGCTAAGAAGATCTCTTCAGAGCAACAGTTAGTGTTTTGAAACAACCTTCTGTATCTCTGTAAACAATATTTTCAGTAAACTGACCGCTCTGTGACCATCACTAAATGAATATATTAACATGACCCCAGCTTAATCAGGATAATACTTTCCTGTTGTGACCACCTGAGCTTCAGATAAAGAACAAACTAACACAATACACATTTTAAAAAAAAGGTAAGAATTCACATTTACAGAGGTTCAAATTGTTATCAGCAGCTTTTGCCCTGCCAGGTTGTTTTTTATTTAACTTATTAGAATACACCAAGAAATATGAAAACATGCAAGACTAATGCAGTTTCTGAAAACTGGATGGAAAAGTAGGTGAGCTGTGAATAATATTTAAGCTCCTGAAACTCAGGATTTTTTTTTTTTTTAAGTAAGTAACAACTGTGTTACATCTTCCAGTTAATAAAGGAAGCTTAGTTGGGCCAGACAGGAATATAAACTCATTAAAAATAGTTAGGAGAAAATTAAAAATAGTTTAGGTCTCAGGACTGCTATTTCTCTCACCCAAAACACCCTTTCACGTGAAATACATCAGCTCTAAAGTTGTGCTGTCTATAAAAAAATTAAATTCCATGTGATGACGTTTTCAGCTAAGTTTCTTCCTGAACAGTAATGGCGGCGCACTGCTGAAAACGTGGTTTGTGACTTTGGCATTCCTTTAGTTTTTAAAGTAGCCTGTGGCATTAACAGAAAACAATAACATACTCATAAAACAAAATACAGTCAGCCGATCTAGAAAGCACAAGAATGGCTGCTGAGTCATCTGCGTTGTTCCGCTGGTTCTTGTGGTTTTTCAGCATTGTCATGCTTGTCTCTGCAGGTGAGCGTTATTTCTTAAACATTCACATTTGGTTTATAGAAGTAGTAGTATCCGCCCATTTTACATATAAATACTGTTTCTTGAAGAATTATTTTCATAATGACTGAGTTTCTTTGTGTGTTGACACGAGGTTGGTGGTGGTTGTTATACACACAAAGCAAGGCTACGCTACGCTAAGGCAACACGAGGCTGGGTGGTGTCTGTGGCCTTGTAACGTTTTGACTCCATGTCTGACCACAGAGACCAAAGAACTTTACTGCCTGCAGCATCTGTAGTTTTCAGAATGAGTCTCCATTGAATAAAGCTTTTTGTTCAAAGAATAAAGGCCAGCAGTGGCTGCACTGAATAGACACAGTAACCTATAATGAGGGGACTGCATATTTAATTGTACCATGGCATGGTTTTGTTCTGTAATCTGTATGCACTGATTTACACTACTAGTAAAATGTTTTAGAACACAAATTCTTCTAGTTTTTAAATTTTTATTTCAGAATCCTACAAAAAAGCCTTTTTCAGGGAACAAGAAATAGCTTAACAATTTAAAGCTGTTCTGCAACAGTAGAGATTGATCAAGCCTTCAAAGTCGATGCTACCAATTGCTACAGGTGTCCCAATTTTTCTTGATTACTTACAAACTGCTCTGTCTGCTGGGGGCAGGGGGTTGTAAATGCAGTGTTGGAACACAATGAGGTACCATACCCTTAATGTACTCAGTTGTACTGCAGTAATGTACTGAAGAAATTTGTGTGTTGCTATAGAAAAAGAAAGAAAAAAGCAATTAACAATGGATGGCAGACAACTCATCATAAGGTTTAAAAGTCTTTCCTACAGTGAATTTGCAAAGAAAGTCACTGTGTTAGTTGGTACAGTTCCCTTCACCATCAAAGGGCACTCAGAACCTGGGGAATCTCAGACAGGAAGAGGTCTGGCAGACCACAATAAAAATCAACAGACAAGTTTCTGGGAGTCAACAGCTTATGTGACAGACGGCTCACACAACTTCCCAACTTCAAGCACAGCGAGTTACAACAAGAAACCATTGGTAAGTCGTCAGAATAAGAAAACGAGACATGCCTGTGGCATGAAACACCACCGATAGACTACTGAAGACTGGAAGAAGGTGCTATGGACTGATCTATCAAAATTTTAAAACTTCATCATGCATAATTTACGTACACCACCGGGTATTGTTTTGCTGCGGTTGATGACTGTTACAGAATGAGAGGCAATGAAGCAACCACAAGGTGGACATTTTTCCTTCTTCATCCTTTCTGGGGTTTTTCCCACTAGTTTTGCTTTTGGCTAGTGTCAGTTTCATTACCTGTAGCATGAGGCGATACCTGGACCCCACAGTAACCAACTCGTCCAGAATGTCTCATCATTATGTGCCACTGCCACAAAGTTTGCTGTGTCTCAGCACAGTCTCAGAGGCACGGTACACTGACCCAACAGTGGTCTCTCTCACTCCTCACTGTGATTGGCTGTTGTAGAAGCAAGCAGTTATACAATGGTTGCTCTAACCCCTCTACTTTGTGTTGTTTCCTCTTTTAGAGCTGAAAAACATCACAGCTGAGTCTGGACTGAACGTCACTCTGCCATGTCGAGCTCCAAACAATAACATCCTGATCTCAGTTGTAGAGTGGAGCAGGCCTGACCTGAAGAGAGACGAGTATGTGATCTTATACCGGGACAACCAACTTCATCCAGATTACCAGGATCCATCCTTTAAGGGCCGGGTGGACCTGCAGGATAACCAGATGAAAGATGGAGACGTCTCATTGGTGCTGAAGGATGTGACGATTAGTGATGCTGGAACATATGAGTGTCGTATCATCCAGAGGACAGGAACAACTCGAATGAAGAGAACTTGGCTGACGACTGACCCCATAAATATCATCAACCTGAGTGTTGTTCCTTCAGGTGAGTTTGAGTTCAGTGTGTGCAGTTTGAAGAGGAAATTGATTCTGGTCTGTGCTTCAGTGATCACGTTCCTGTCCCTCACACCTATTTCTCACCTACAGATCCACCAGGAGGACACAGAGAGGACAGATGGGAGGAAGATGGATCTGTTGGACTGATAGTTGGTGTGCTAGTTTCTTCTACAGCAGTGGTTGTTGTCAGTGGTCTATTGATTTACAGAAAACTTAAAACTTGTTACTAAGCTGTTTAATGGTGCAGGACCTACTGGTTGATTACAGCTGAATGACCTCCAATTTCAGATGGGGGAGTCTTGTCTACGCCTCTTCCTGTTGGTACTCTCACTACAGATTGTGTAGCATGAGTTTGTGTACTGCTAATAAATGTCTTCATCACTTTTTGTAAGTCAGTATAGTCTTTTGTTGTCCTTGGCTGTAAAAGTTAAAATTCATCTTCAACATTTAAATAGTTGTAATTAAACAGAGCTGGAATCAGTTCAAAGCAAAGAAATCATCACTGAACCTGAGTAAAATCTAGACCAACCAAGTGATAACTTCTAGACTGCAGTTTGCAGTCTAGAAGTTATCACCTGAAAAGCCATTTAGTTTATTTATTTATTCGTTTTTTAAAAAAATGAATTATATTTAGTGGAGTCATCAGATCTGCTAATGTTAGCTAGCTTAGTTAGCGAGCTCCATTCATATGCACACACTTTTACATCCTCTCCTCGTGTCCCATCACAGATGTGAGCTTAAGTGTTAAGGTCAAATTGAAGCAACAGCTGGAACAAAAATATTTTTATAAATCATTCAATCGCTTTTAATGATCTCAGGCATAAAAGTGTTCATGGCATACTTTCAGTGTTGGGGAGTAACGGAATACATGTACCGCCGTTACGTATTTAAAATACAAAATATGAGTAACTGTATTCTGTTACAGTTACCGTTTAAAAAGGTGGTATTCAGAATACAGTTACTTTGTTGAAATAAATGGATTACACTGCGGTACTTTCCTGTTTCATATTGTCGCGGGTCAGGACTGTTTGGGTTTTGTTTGACAGCTACGTTCTGTTGTTCCAGGCGGCAGCGTTACGGTTGCCATGGTTACAGGGCGACGCTCTCTCTCTCTCTCTCTGCGACTGTGTGTTTCCTGGGTGAGAGAGCGCCTTTTCGTTGTTGTTGTTGTTGTGCTAAGCTAACAGGCAGAATGCTACAAGCATAGCTCTAAAGAATGTAGCATCATGGGCAGTGTAGTCCGTGCTGCAGGGAGAATGGACTGCCATACACGTTATGTGTCTGTGAGCGCGAGGAGGGAGAAAAAGGGGAGTGGAAAGGTACGAGTTGTCATCGAGGAAAAACGGGAGCTGGAAGCATGTAAATATAATAATAACCACTTCAGCCAAGAAGAGTGCCTGACGAGCCCAGTTGTAAGTAAGCTATTAAGACTCGACTGTACACCGTGTTCGTGTTTTCCTCCGAAAACAATAAGTTCCGTTGGAGCAGCCTTTCAACGCCTCTCTCTGTCTCTCGCAAGAAAAGTTGACCCACACAACAAAGTAAAGCTATTTTTCGGCTACGAGCCGACAGGGACCCCGCCGTATTAGTCAGAGGTCCCTTTACTACAGTTCGGAGTCGTGGACCTTCAGTAATAGTAATAAATCACACAGCAATAGTACATTCACGTTGTTGTAAAAAGCATGATAATATATTAAGTAATCCAAAGTATTCAGAATACGTTACTGTCATTGAGTAACGTAACGGAATACGTTACAGAATACATTTTGGGGCATGTATTCTGTATTCTGTAATGGAATACATTTTAAAAGTAACCTTCCCAACACTGCATACTTTACACACCAGGCCAGTTCTAATTTAATCACAGTACGCCATAACTGACAGAATCAAACTTAAAAAAACCAAAAACTTAAAAAACAACAACAACAACATTAATCTTCAATAAACTCCGATGTGAAAATGAACATCTCTTCACGGGAGCCAAGTGGCGTTATAGGGCGGAGCCCTCACTGTCTTCTCTGCCAGTTCGTCAGCTAACCTCACGTTAGTTACAAGCCGCCTCTGCTTCGTGTTCGTTGTTTCTAAACTACGTTTACCTTGTTTACCTTACTGCTGTTTCCTATGATCGAATCTGTGTTTGGGTCCATGTCCACGTCCTGGGGCCCGTTCTTCATACCTCGCTAAGTAAGTTAGCTGGATTAGATTGTTGACGATTTCGCGTGATCTTGGATCGTTCGGTTCCCTGAAGCTCATCCGGGACTTGCTGTCATAGCAACAGAGCCGTAAGCATAAACCTGCTCGGGAGCAGGTTTACTTTATGTAAACAGGATTAGATCGCGGCCACGCAGGTATGTCCGCTTCATTTATACGAAAGCAACAGCGATATTTCACCACTGTTTCACCATAAATAAATAACATCAATGTAACTAAAGATAATGCAGCACCTGATCCTTTTATTGATTTCACACAGATACATACAGGTCATTCCCTAAAAAAGGGAAATGTACTATTAACATTCTATTACATGTATGTGATTATTACAGATGTAATTCATATGTCAGAGTAGTAATTGTAAATTACTTCGTGTAATCAAGATGGGAGACCACGGCTATAAAAGCGAAGGTGGATTTGGGAAGTCTGTCGCAGTCATATCCTGTCCGTATACACGAGCCACCCATTGCGGGAGGTGCAAGATTGATAAGGAGAGTCCTCAGAATTCAGCGTACATTGCGGGATAGACAGGATCCTTTAGCTCAGCGCGACAGTGTGCTCATTGAGAGATATCAATTTTCCCGTGAGGGTATTATTTACTTAACCAACTTGTTGAGGAGGGGGTGCAGGACCACCACCTGTCTTTTTTTGCTCTGCCCTTTTCTTGGTTGCTGTTATGAACAAACAAACAGATTATTTCAGGGTCTCTTTCCAAGAGACGTAAAGCAATATAAGTGATAAATATTACCATTCTGTAGAATATTCTTATATTTCACTTTTACTTGTTCCCATGTTCTAGTGGGTCCTGTTGTGGCTCTAATGTGAAAGGGGATATAATATAACATAATATAATATAATGTAATATAATATTGGATAATATAGTGTAATATAATAAATTTACCCTACCGCCTACTGGTGTTGGCCAGAGGGGCCGATGGTGCGATATGGCAGCCTGGCTTCTGTCAGTCTGCCCCAGGGCAGCTGTGGCTACAACTGTAGCTGCCTCCACCAGTGTGTGAATGTGAGAGTGACTGAATAGTGGCATTGTAAAGCGCTTTGGGTGCCTTGAAAAGCGCCATATCAATCCACTCCATTATTATTGTTATTATTAAATTACTTACGAGTTTAATTTGTCAGCAACTTTCTGCCAGCCCTCTCTCCTTGCTTTTGCAGCCTTTGCAGTGTTCCCTTGCGTTCTGATTACACTCTGAAACTCCTGAAATCCCTCAATCAAGAGTTCTTGCTCTGCTGCCGAAAAATACCGAGCGCGCTCCTTCGACATTTTCGCCGACCAATCAGAGGGTTGCCGATCAATGTTTCTACTATCGATGCGTAGCCCCTTTTACGACACCCAGTGATCTCACATTACTTCATCCAGCTGTACTGATCGTCAACAGCAGGTGTGTTCGGGGAACCGGATTAGCGAGCTCACGGTTAGCGCGATGGTTTAGTCTTGGATGTGTCATTTGATCTTGGATGTAGTAAGCGACGTACGAAGAATGGGCCCCTGGCCTCTGGGCTCCCTGTCTTCCGTGCCTCCTAACAGACTTCAGTCTTCAGTTACTCACCTTCACGGGCTCGTGCTGCAGCAGCACTTAATGTCGTTAAAGCAAACCTTTAGAGAGTGTTTTTCCTCACACACACAATCCAGACGTGTCTGCTTTAAAAAAAAGTCAACATACAGCCAAAAACCACCTGTTACTTTGCTTAACAGCTTCTTGTAATGGACCGTGCTCTCCTGTGAAGGCTCAAAATGCACTCAGCACACCCAAATAAATACGACAATAAGAAAGATATTAAGGTGAAACTCAAACTCAAAACACACAGAAATAATAATATTACTCAAGCAGCAGCAGAAATTTTTGCCCCATTGGTGTGAGAATCCATCTAACACAGGATCATGGCAGTTTGTGATACGGTCATCTCAAAACACTGATTTGTGTCTGTATGTACAAAATAAATATTTTCCTATATAAGCAGGCATCAGCAATAATTTATATTTTAATTAGGGCAATGCGGTTCCTGTGTAGAGTAAAAAAAAAAAGAAAAGTGTGTTGCACTGAGGTTTTCGGGTAATGTTATCAGTACATGTTACAGAGCTCTAGTATCAAAAATATCTCAGGTTGAGGACAGCAAAGAACCAAAGTTTGGGAACATGTTTCCAGCATTTTCTGGTAACATCTCCTGTGGTATTTCAAATAAATTAAGACAAATTTACATTTATTGATGGGGTGCACAAAAAGACATGCTGTTCTTGAGCATTAAATGTGGTGCAATTTAACTACTCTAATATACCAAAACATTTGCATTTTGAGGGAAACACCTACATATCCAATAACGTAAAAAATGAGTGTAACCACACCTTTTATTTGAAAATATTGACCCCGGACTTCTTTTTTTTTTTTTTTTTTTTAGCAAAAAAATAAATAAATCTTTTAATACCAAAAGACGGGTTTGTGCTGGTTGGATTTATTTAAGATGTTTTCAACAGAGTTCTTCACAGAAAAATTGTAAATAAATTGAAATATCTCAGATGTAGTTGAAGACAAAGCAAAACGAATATAAGAAAAGAAAAAAGGGGGGATTCTGACAGCCTTTTGATAAAAAAAAAAAAAAAAAAAGGGTATGTAACAATTAGAGAAAGACCAAGTTTACAGAGAGCAAATGCTCAGAGAGAACCAAATTAATAAGGATCAGGTGAACAAAATCAGGCATTAACAAAGACTGGACAAAGAAGAAAAGGAAAATAGTAAAACAATATATTGTTAATGTAAGAGTGATGTTAGAAACCAAAATTATCAAAAGGTTTTTTAACAAATGTGATTTTCTTTTTTGAAACTAAATGTTGCTGCAGCTGGATTTTACATTTTTACATTAGTGTTACATGGCAGCTCAATAGAGGATTTACCTCGATGCTGCCCCAACATTTTGTTTTGTTTGCGGAGTGAGTCAAGTATACAGCGCCATATACTCTAAATATGGAGCAAAGCTGTGAGCATTAAAAACAAGGTATGTGTTTATAGTATCATTGAATAATAAATAACTTCTCTTAAAAACAACGTACAAATACCAATAATTATCAAGTTGTTGCAATAATTAAAATTAGTAGGCATTTTGTTAAGAAAGTGATGTTGACAGGATACCATTATGAGGTAAAAAAAAAGAAAAGAATAAAAGTAAAATAAAACTATTTTTTACTATTTACTATTTTTTTTTATTTTCAGGTGTTACATATGGGACATACATGGCTGGTGGAAGGGAAAGGGAGAAAGAAAGAAACAGCGGAGAAGAGGAACAGTGATAAAGGGCACAAAACAAAAAATGAGGTGGGGGGACAAAAAATACATATATATCAATCACCTGGATCACCTGTTGAGAGAGAAAAAAAAGAAAGAAGAGAAAACAAGCAAAAAAGAGAGCGATATAATAAACAACATCATCACAATAATCTATGTGTATATAATATATAATATGGAATATTATTGTGCAGCACGTAGGATCCACAGCGCACAGTGTGCTTTGAGGTAGCAGCCAAAAAAGGTGTAGTTTATGTGTGTGAGCACCCGTGTGCACACCTGTGAGCGTGAGCGCGCTTGTATTCAAAAGGTTCCTTCATGTAATGATCTGCTAGAGGATGTGGGGGGCCATAGCCCCGTCCTCCAGGGCATGAAGCAGGTATGGAGGAGATCCAGGCTCCAGACATCCAGAGACCCTCAGAGTACAAGAGTCCAAAGAAGACCAACAGAGGGGCAGCCGCGCCACTATCCCAGAAAGAGCTGAGGAGAGTCCCAGATGAGGGGTCACTCAGCAGCCACGGAGCAGAAGCCAGAGGGGGTTGCAGTGACGTGCCCGTGAGCTCCGACGGCAGCCAGCTGTGCCAGAGTGACTGAGCCCCAGGCCCAGGGCCAAGGGCACCCCACCCCCCGAAGGGGCCCGACTGAGCAACAGGTGCCAGGCCCCGACAAGCAGCCACTGGGACTGAGCCGGCGCATACCTGAGTGCCCAAACCCGGACACCAAGAACCACCAATGCACCGATGTCTGAGGGCGTCAGCCACCGGCAGGTGGAGTGGTGGTGGGAGATAGGCCTCCATACCTTGGAGGGCCTGAGATGTCCCCAGAGAGGTGACATACAGACACAGACAAACAGGCACACACAGATACGAACATCCATTCCCACCCTCATGCTTTCATATGCAATTATTCAGCACTCACCCAACGTGGAGACAGACATAAATAGACACTGTACACACAATCACACTCCACAAGTGTATTCTATACCCCAGGTCTAGGTACCCTTGCCCCTGGAGGGGGAAACTGCACCCAGACCCAGGAGGAGTTACCCTTTTCCGTGGGGTGGAGACAAGCAGACCGCCCCGACTCCGCAGAAGCAGGGAGGCCCCACATTCCAGACCCCAATCGGACAGCCAACTCCTCCTCCTCCCAGCCCCTCCGTCCCAACAGGCAACAGAGAACTGGATGGGGGGTGAAGACTCCAAACCTCCCTCCGCCCGCTCATATGTAGTGTTGATGGATGTGCGTTCTAAGGTGCATTTAAAACCCAGGAGGCCATTGAGCTACCTGCCAGAGAGCAGCAGATAGCAGTGAGCGACCATCTTTGAACAGAGGTGGTGGTTTACGACACCAACTGTCTGCCATCTATAATCCAGTTTTAAGAACCCTTCCCAGACGCCTTAACGCCCACTCACATCCTGGGCCATCTGACCTCAGGAAATCACATAATAGGGTGGGGCCAGGTTTCACAATGAGCTGGCTGATTGTGACCCACACCCGTTTTCACACCTTGGCTCATGTGATTAGGTAGAGGATCATCAGGGGGTCCTTTGTCCCTCTTTGGGGGGAAACTCCCACAGGGTTTAAATCTGGGACTCTCCTTCATTTGACCTTAGAACTGAAGAAGCTTCTCAGATGAGAGGTGAAACATCTTCAAGCAACCTAAAGAAGTCCAGACGCTTTTCTTTCCAAGCTCCTTAGACTAGCAGATAGCTGAACTGAATCTAACTAAAGAGACATCTGAACATAACACACACAAGACAAGAGACCATGAAAATAGAAGAGGTAATACCAGAATATGGGCATGCAGACTTTTACACAAAGACAGAAAGAGACAAAAAGCACAGAGAGACAAATTACTTCATACAGGAGACAAAAACAAAAATGAGACCAGGACAGGCGCGAAAGGGAACTAACATAATGAAACAAGGGACTAAGGACTGGAACATACTGGAAGATAATCTCAGGAGCACTAGGAATAGATAATCTATTCTAAAGACAAAGAACTTTAATATAAACCACTAGTTAAATCCAAAGGAACAAATCCTGAGTCCACAACAAACTCAAAAACACTGGGTCAAAGACCTAGGACCATGACACCTTCCACATCAGGTGGTACGACCAATGTAAAATTAGGAAAATATTAACCTATCTTAAAATCTTTATCTAATTTAAAAGTTACATGTATGCGTTTGACGCCAAATCCAAAAGACAACATAGATGTCTCCATTACAGTTAAAATAGAAAATCAGTTGATGCAGCTAAAAGAATTTTACTTAAATTAAATTAATGTTATCAAAAGCTTTATAGTTACACATTACATTTTTAAAATTTTTATTTAATAGACGTTAAGAACTTTTCTTCATATTAACCTTCTTACTATTAGTATTCTTATTTTTGTATTAGTAACTTATGTCCTCTCCACTGTTTCTCCTCTCTCTGTTTCCGCTGTTTCTTAAATTTAACTAACTAAATAAAATAAAACAATATTACACATATCTTTACGGTTAATTGAACGATTAAACTGACAAAATGGAAAATTTGACAAAATCTCACACATTTGCAAAGTTGGAGATATTTAACTCTTAAATTATATAAATATGAAAGTGACTGTAGATTCAAAACACATTTGATACACGTGTGGAGACTTTGGACAAAAGTATAGCACAATATTCTGAGCCTGACTACTCTATCCTTAAGCCCTCTTTGAGATGAAATGATAAATTCATGGATTTACATTTATCTATAAACAAGAATAAATCTTTCCATTTAAATATCTTGTACAATTTTATGAACTATCATGCTGTACAGAACTTATGATATCAAGAGAACCAGTATATGGGACAGTATCGTTTCTCTTTCTACCAGGCTGTCAAAAAAATTATCTATTATTCTGGAAAAGATGGGCCTATGGGGGTAGGTCACCCCTTACATGCTAAAAAGAAGTGGGACAATTTAAAAAATCAAATACAAAACATGTATATGTGTTATCAATAATATGAATTTGGATGGATGCATAGATAACTGTCATCAGCATATTTTATTTAATTTTTTTTTTACATCTATAACATAAAGATAATTTGGAACATTTTAAATGTCTGATTAATAAAATAGAAGAAAATGAAAAGGTAACAACAAAACGAGAATATATACAAGAAATCAAGAATATTTACAGGATAAGAAAACAACTATGTACAGGTATTTATAGTGCAGACCACAGGATTAATCTGACTGACCTGTACCTGGATTGTTTCTTTGAACTTTAATAGCACAGCAGGCCCGATGTTTGCCTGGACAGGAAGTCTCTGGCAGTTTCTGCTGAAGCTAGATCAGAGAGAGGGATGTTGTACTGCTCCTGAGACCCGTATCTTGTCTTTTCTGGTCGGGTGGTCTGTAGAGAGTGCTTTGGATGCTTCCTTCCATTGTCCATCGGTGGCTGCCACTAAGATGAAACAAAAAAAATGTGGATACTAGTCACTCTTCAACAAACAAAACAGGTTAACAAAGCACTAAAAAAACATAAGAGGAACCTATACTTAAAATTTTTAGCTTGCCTGTTAAAAGTAGTCGTGTTCTGGTGTACCTCCTCCAGGACAGCAGAGAGTTTGCTCTGACAGAGAGAACCCCTGACTGCCTCCAAACCAGTCATCCTCTCAACCACTCCTGCATATTTCTCAGGCTCATTCTGCGGGGCCATGATGTCACCGGCACGGAAGCAGAAGAAGCATATGCTGTTATGACCTCCAGCACTTGCAGGAAGATGGCTCAGAATCTGGTCTTCATAATAGAATGTGCCCTGGAATATTGGCTGTTGACGCGCTGGGCTCCCACAGCTTGTACTTGCCTTTTGTAGGGAGTGATGAGGGGTAATGGACATTGAAGTCATGGGTACACTCCATCTGCCAAGATAAAATGCCCTTGAGGAGGGTAGACTGACTGCCTGCACAGTTGGCTGTGGCGGAGCAGTCTGGACTCGTACACTGACCTGAGGCTGGTCAGGTACGCGTCAATAAAGCCCTGATGGTCACAAGCCGCCTGTAAGATGATGGGCCCTCAGAGGCTTAATGTAGATATGGCAGCAATCGATTGCACCAGCTGCTTTCAGAAAAACTCTGAGGCATACTAGCCCTGCAAACGTATGGGACACTACCTCCATGTCTTTGACGGTCTTGGGGATCTGGAAGACCTGGTGTCCACGACCTCCTCTGTGAGTCTGTGGACTGTAGAAGACTCTAGAATGAGGCATCCCTAACACCTGAGAGCAGCCTGTGGGATGCTCCACTTGCCAACTAGCAAAGAAAAAGTCTCAATTGGGGCACCCCATCCATGCTTCCGATTCTGGTTCAGTGGATTAAGCAGCACTGCCAGAAACTACCAGCTCAGCTGAAATTCAGGCTTGATGTCCTCATGGTTAAAGACACTGTCCAGCACTGGGACACTGCAGTACAGAGGTCTGCTCTGGTTAAGGAAAAGCTAAAGAACAACATAAACAGTTTTACTATTAAGGTACGATAGGGGCTATCTTCAGAGATCAAAGCATTCAGAATTTTACACTTAATTAAACATACTAACGCACAGTGAAAAGACTCCACTGTTGTACGCCTTACCTGTGCAAATCAGGTTTGTTGTGAACTCAAACATTAAAGAGTCTGTTTTCAGTTTTGTGACATCTTTCCACACACACAAGAAGATCAACTGAATATTAGAAAATGCTCTATTTTAAATTTGAAAGATATATTTAGTTTTTCTAGCTATAATAAATGTGTATATTTGATCACCAATGATTCAGTTCCTGTAATTAACCATAAAACTAGCTAAAAACTTACAGATTAATCAAACTATTTTACCTGGATATGATAATCTGTCAGCTTTAGATACAACGGTACAGCTCCTGCAGCTCTCTGAGGATTTTTTTTTAAAGGGAAAATTTCAGGTTCCATTTTGACACCACTGCAGGTATTTCACATTTGCACAAATCTGCTCAACTCTTGTTGTGTGTTTGTGTTCTTTCCTTATACACACTGTGTTTATGTGCTACAAGTGAAATAATTTCCAATTAGTGAAACTAGCCTACTAAATGAACAATGGGCTGTGAGGTCAGTTCCATAAGGTTGTGAAAACCTGCAGTCAGCTGAGACTAAAGAAGTCACTTGAACGAAAGTTTGTGCAGCACAAACCAGCACAAACGTTTGAGCGTGCAGAAAGACATAACCCAGCTAGGGTTCACCACTCTCTGATGGCCTGTAGGAGGCAGCACGAGCAGTCAGCCGGTATACGAAAAAGAAGTGTTTCCGGGTGGCAGGTGGATGTTTTGGTGTGGGTCGGGTTGATTAGGTCGTTACAGGTTCTCCATTAAACCGTGTCTTCTGTCCGTGCACACTTTGATGCGCTCCCCTGAGCTCTGCTAGCCGGATATCAGTGTCGCCCCCCCTCACTCGCTCCGACCCTGACATGGCCTCCAGGCGGCCGGACAGCTTCGACGGGCTCGGGTACCGTGGCCGGGATGACCCGCTGTACGGAGCGGGCTACCCGGTTCGGAGCGCCGGAGCCCCCGCCGAACCGCAGCTCCACCACTGGGTCACCACGCCGCCCGACATCCCCGGCAGCCGCAACCTGCACCCTGGAGAGCGGACACCTCTGTTCGATGACGCCCCGGGAGAGATCGCAGGTTCTGCAAGCGGCTGGGAAGCTCCAAATCCCAGCAGGCCCCCCGCTGGTAGGTTGTTGTGCAGGTTCAGAGTCACCTAGCCTAGCTGGCTAATGACAGGATGGAGCCAGAGCTGGCCAACTACAGAGATAATGGTCTGATAGGCGCCGATGACCTGTCAGCATGCATGCTAACCGGAAGCTAGCGCACAAGCTAATCAAGCTCAGAGTAATTATGTAATAAACGGACTGGGCTAGCGGCTAGTTAACTAGAAGGCTAATTATATTAGCCAGTTGGCTAACAAAATGCACAAATAGTAAATACAGTAATATAGTAAAATTTTGACTCGCCCATCATTTCCCAAAATGGGAAACGCAAAATGCAAAGATGTGTTAAAACATGCAAACACACCTGGAAATACAGTCAGTAACGCAAAACAGAGTCTAACTCCAACGAGTGAACTCTCAAAGGCAGCTTTCTGTAATTTGTGTTTGTTGTGCTATGTTTAGTTTACTACTTATTAACTAACTTTATTGGAGTTAAAAGTTATTAAAACAGTGGAATCATCCTCAGTGATGAATGAACTAGACAGCAGACTGTTTGGTAGCTTATGTGAATAAAGCCGTTATTGATTTTATTTATGGACGTCCTGCACTGTGCGAGTTTATCGTGTTTGCTTTTGTCGTTGCAGAGCAGCTGAATCGATTCGCTGGCTTCGGGGTTGGATTCGTCAGGTGAGGAAATCGTTTCTCATGGTTTCAAGATGAGCAGAGGCTCGGACCGAGTCACTGCATGTGGACCAATATTCAGCTTGAATGAGTTTATTCAGTCTGAACTGTTTGGACTCCATGGTTGGGAACAATCACACATCTTTCTGTTCTCAGTGTTTCCACTGAAGCTGAAGCTTCATTTAGTTTCAGCGACTCACTGCAACAAAAGTCTCCACTGTCGAGTCAAAGATGCTGGTGGTGATTTTGGTTCTAATCACAGGGAAAAATGAGAGCAAAAAAGGGATGAGACTGTGTCAGTGCTCGCCATTAGTGACAACCAAAAAGCGAGATGTTTTACTTTTTGACACTTTCATCCCAAAAACAGGCTGAAGTGTGAGAAGTCAGGGGGTTTCTAACTAAAACGTGTGTGTGTGTGTGTGTGTGTGTGTGTGTGTGTGTGTGCGCGCACTCAGTCTGTTCACAGAGAACGTCCTCTCTCACCCCTGCATCGTGTTCCGCAGACAGTGCCAGGTATGACCTCACCTTCTTATCAATAAATGATCCATAAATAATGATGGCTATGGATTAAAATACTTTTATTAACGCCGTGGGAGAAACTTTTTTATTTCAGTTTTGTGCGTTTTGAGACATTAAATGTTTTATTTTCCTCTTTCTGTTGCTGCACTCTGATTGGCTGTTTACATCAGGTGAACTACCACGCCCGGTGTTATCACCTGACTCCATTCAGCGCTGTCGCTGTAATGTACAGCATCACCAAAGCTCAGGTAACGGGACACACTAAAACCCAAAGATGAATAAAAATACATGTAAAAAGATCATTTTGAATATGTTTGATTGTTTCTTATAAATTATGATAATTATATTTGTATAAAAAGCAGTATAAAAATATTAATCAAATAGGAAAATCTAAATGTATTTGGACATAATGACATTTAGAATATTTCTTTTAATAATACAAAGTTAAATATATTACAATTAAAATGGAAAATGAAAGTATTTTAACATTATTTACAAATAAGTTTAAAAAGTTTAAATATTGCAAAATAGTAAATGCAGATACAATATGGAGGTTTACAACTGATCAGAATAATCTAAATAAATAATAATACAGTATAATGTATTTATTATAAATACAATATGAAAACTCATAGATAAATATTAAAAGAATAAAAATAGAGACTTAATTATTGATGATGGAGGGGGCACTGTGATGTTGCCTCACAGGAAGGAGGACTACTACTGATCTACTCCGGCTTCCTCCCACTAACCTGAGTCGGCCTGTCCACACGCATTTATACTTCAGGATATAAATTGTGTTATTATGTTGTCGGTGATTAATATGTTGTGTTGATCAGGGTGTGAAGGCTCTGTGGAAGGGGATGGGCAGCACATTCATCGTTCATGGTGTTACGCTCGGAGCCGAGGGCATCATCAGCGAGTTCACGCCACTGCCACGGTAACCACCTGCTCCCACTAGCACATGGATACAGTATTGTACAACGTCACTCTGACATCTTTGTGTGTGTGTGTGTGTAAAGGGAGCTTCCTCACAGGTGCAGCTGGAAACAGGTGGCTGGGCATTTGCTGCTTAAAGGGTCAGTTTTTCTTCTTCTTTATCTTCTTACCTGTCAGTTCTTTTTCTTGCTGTTAAACAGAGACTGAGATACAAACTGACCCCGTCTCCCCTCTCTCTCTCTCTCTCTCTCTTGCAGATTAACGGCAGTCGTCGCTCTTCCATTTTACTGTGCCAGCCTCATTGAGACCGTGCAGGTCACTGATTATTGTTTATTGAATAGCGATGCCTCTTTTATGACAGCAGTCAGTTAGCAGCAGCTCATTAGCTTTCCTTTTATCACATGATGAGGTTTACCAACTAGTGGTCTAGATCAGAATCTCTTTCTCTGTTCATGACATCACTCACAGAGCAACCAATGAGAGTGAGGTGTTGTTGCGGCTTTTTGATGTTGGTTTATGCCTTCACTGCCATGAGATCACATAAAGTGGTGCATAATCTCTCCAACACCTTACCAGCGTTGTGTGAGATTGATGATGCCATCAGCCACACGGTTCCTGTTTGAAACAACGAGAGCATGATGACGTCACACAAACAGGAAGCTGAGGAGCAGCTGTTAGATGACCTGCTGTTCAGTCATTTAGAGCAGCGGTCCCCAACCTTTTTTGCGCCACGGACCGGTTTATGCCCGACAATATTTTCATGGACCGGCCTTTAAGGTGTCGCGGATAAATGCAACAAAATAAAACTAGTACCGGTACCGAAAAAGAGAAGATTTATTCATAACACACGTGAAAAGACCCAGGAAAACAGAGTAAACGATAAAAACGACAACAAAATAACGCTGAAAACCGATAAAAACCCTGAAAACTATACATTTCACACCTGAGCCTCAACTCTCGAGGCCCGGTACCAAATGACTCACGGACTGGTACCTGTCCGAGGCCCGGGGGTTGGGAACCGCTGATTTAGAGCAATGATTAGCTGGATGTGTGTGTGTGTGTGTGTGTGTGTGTGTGTGTGTGGTTTTTTTTTTTTTTTTTGTTTTTTTGTTTGTTTGTTTGTTTTAAATTGATCATTTGATCGGACCTGTGTTCCTCTCTCCATCTTCAGAGCGAGATTGTGCGGGATGAGTCGTCCTCTGGCCTGCTGGACTGCGTCCGTGAGGGTGTTGCTCGACTGCTGGGTGTCGGCGCACCTCACAGTCGTCGCCTGCTTCCTCTCAGATGCCTGCTGCTTCCCGCTGCGGTGCATGCCATCCTGCGCTATGCCGTGGCTACCTCCATCCAGCGGGTGGTGCTGTGGCTGCACCAGCGTAGCAAGAAGCAGCGGGCAGAACCATCCAATCCACTGGATGCCTACTTCCCCGAGCTGGCGGCATCTTGGGCGGGTTCTCTGGTAGCTGACGTGGTGTTGTTTCCTCTTGAGACGGTGCTACATCGCCTGGCTCTGCAGGGTACGCGCACCATCATTGATGCCACCGATGGAGTGGTCGCGGTGGGAAATGGCGGGAGCCCGCTGGTAGTGCCCGTAAACACGCAGTATGATGGCTTCTCTGACTGCCTGCACGCCATCAGCCGCAAGGAAGGCGGGGCTGGCTTCTACCGAGGTTTCGGCGTGCTGGTAGCCCAGTATGCTTTGCACGGAGCGCTGCTGGCCGCCGCCAGGACGCTGATGAGGGTGCTGCTGCTGGATGCCAAGGCCAGCTAGGTTGTTACTACAGAGACTGTTGTCATGACAACGGGACATTTCTCATCTTGTAAATGAGACGAAAAAGACCTGCTCATGTGACGACATCAGCACTTGAGTCCTGTTACCTAGCAACCACTAAGAATCACCAGATTGTGTCACCTCCTCCCCAATGATGTCACTTCCTGCTTATGTTTGGACAAACAGTGGTGGCAGTTGTTTTCCTTCACGTAAACTGAGCATCACTTCCTGTGTTTTTGTTCAGCTCTGACAGCTGATTGGTCGCCCACTACTGATATACAAACAAACATGTAAACAGATGTTTTTGTATAAAGTTGTAAAAAAAATTTAAAAAAGTTCAGTGTAGATTTAGACTAAATTATTTCTGATCGATTGGTCTCTAAAGCGATACTTGGATGAGATGAGCCTGGCTTTTCAAAATAAGTGTCTGTTTAAGCTGGTGTAAGGTGTAATGGTGTCTATAAATGTTTAAATGTGAAATAAATCAATGTTAATTTGACATTTTTCTTCTTTTTGAAACTTTTTTAAATGGATTAATTTGGATTATTTTGAAATTCAGCTTTTTAAGTTTCATAGAAGAAATTCAAACTTTTCTGACTTATTTAGAAAGTTTTAAAAATGTGACCGCATCTGTGTCACAGCACTGTGAAGGTAAAAACTCCTGCAGCCTCTTCTCTCCTTATGTCAGGAGCAGAGATCTCCCTCAGCATGATAAGGGTTTCTTGCTCAGAGGTGGAGGACAGACATTTGAGACGTGAGAAAAACCATCACAGAGGATCCTGTACGTGTCACAGATAGCAGGAGTACTTTCTAAAGTCTGCTTCAATGTTTTCAGCTGCAGATAATAACCTGACCGGTGGAGACTGCAGCGTTACTGGTTGTAATAACTGTGTTCTTCCACAAGATGAAGCTGTTTACAGTAAGGTAAAACATTTCCCTGTAGAGCCCTTAGTTCAGTTCGATTATATTTATATAAGTTTCCTAAAAGCGCTTTATATTAAAGTGTAAAGACTTTACACTAATACAGAGAAAACATGTGGATTGACTTTTAATACAGAGACTTTAACTGGGGTGAAAATAAGCATCTGTCTGAGATTCTCTTTATTTCCAAACAGGACTAAGGAGATGAGAGGAAAACATCACCAATGCTTTATTCTTAACCTCCAGCTTTATCTGGATAGTTCACATGGAACAGGAACAAACTCGTTATTGATCTGTGTAACTTTATTCAAAAGTAATTTGCAGAGTGCTGCGACATACAAGCAAAAGCCTGACAATAAATTCAGAAACTGACGGAAAAGTCTCTGAGAAACAGTTTCCGTTTATTCACCAATGAAATACGAATTTCAAGATCATAACGTATAAGATAGTTATTTGTAGAGTTATTTGGTTGTAATAGTTATTTGGCCCAAAACTTGAGATAATATACAGAAAAATAAATCTACATTTTTAAATATGTAAACTATAACACCAAGCTAAATCACTAAATGATCCAGAAAAACACAATAATGATAAAAATTCAGTATATATAATCCAACATATGTAGACAGAAATAATAGTACTCTATCACAAGAAAAATTCTTTCAAAATCAGACATATTTTACAGTATTCATAATTTGCATTATATAATAAAATATACAATTATATTTAAAAGATTTTGTTGCAACTGTTGTGTTGCATTTGAAGAGAAAGATGTTAATGTTTTTGAAGTGATTTGAAAATTATTCCAGATTTGTGGACCACTGCATGGTCACACTGCAGGCACAAATGATAATTAAGCTGTTATAACAAACACATTAAATATCTTCATCCTTTCGTGAACATTAAAGCATTTTCTTTATCTTAAAATAAGCTCCTTGAGCCGACTGTTGTGATTTGGGGCTATATAAATAAAACTGCAGTGAATTAACTTCCTGTGCTAATCATGTGTTGTTAGACAATACCTGCTAAATATGTCCACCTCGGTCTCTTGTTACAGCAAAGAACAAATAATAGACAGACTCTGATAAAATATTGATGTGTTCCTCCGCTTCCTCTCTCAGCTGCTGCTTGTTAAACACGTCGTCCTGCTTTCTTCAGCTTCCGGCTGCTCAAAGACTCCTCTTCATCAGCCCACTTTCATTCAGTTCAGTTATAAAACAAACCAAACCGATAGCCTGCTTCTATATTTCACTGGTTTACTTTTTCTTTTCTACTTAATGTATTTAATTTAGAGGTAGGGTCAAGTTTTATTCATGCATTACTTTCAGTTTTTAAAATGTCATCATGTTTATCCAAAAGACAAAAGCAGGGAGGAGGTGAGGAAGCCGTCGCTCCCAAACCTGCGTCACTGCATTTCTCTGTGTTCTTAACTTTCATTGTCAAAGAGCATTTGTGTTGAATAGAAAACATCTGCTGTTTCTTTAAAATGTGCATTAGACTGAGAACGTCACCAGGTGAGTCAGACTATCTAATATAATAATATAACACTGAAAACACCTCAGCTTTCTGTTTTTAACTCAGAATAAACTTGGCCAGGTTTCTAGAAATGAGATCTGCACCCTCGCGAGTTGGATAGATGTGGTTGCTCTCAATGAGACCAGGTTTTAACCCAAACATTTTCCAGTTATTTATGAAGCCCACATAATTTTCTGGACACCAGTTAGACAGCCAGCAGTTAAAGGACGACAGGCTTCTAATGATGTGAGGACTGGTTCGACTGGGGAGGGGACCAGAGAAACCTACAGAATGCGACATCGTTTTTGCAAAGTTACACACCGACTCAATTTTAGGTTTTATGACCTCCAGTTGATGATTCTGGATGTCGTTATTGCTGACATGAATTACAATTTTATCAAATCTATGTTCATCCTGAGCCAGGAGTTTCAGTTTAGCCTCAATGTCGCCTGCTGTGGCCCCTGATCTGTATGTGAGTGTAGTTGCTGGAATCTCTGGGTCCACATCTTTAAGAACAGAGTCGCCGATAACCAGAGTTTTTTTCCGTGCGAGTAGATGAAAAATGGTCTTTAAATCCTGATATAATTTCTTCTTTTTTCCTCTCAGTGTTTTCAGTAGTTTTTCAAACGTCTCTTCATCTGCCAGCCGATGAAGGAGAGGTCCACAGTAAAGCCTGACAAAGCAGAAAATCTCAGTTAAAGTTGATGAAGTGTGTTACACATCTGTGGAGCACATCATTGGTCTGGTGTTTACCGGGCACACTGAGATTCTGGTAGAGGGGAACACAGCAGCTGGTTCAGGTGGAGGCTCTGCCTCATGCAGCACAGCCATTGGCTGAAAGCATGAGCCACACGGGGCTGCCAGTTACTCACACCTTCATCCTTTAAAGCTTTCATCTTCCTCTCAAACTTGTCCTCTAAAGACAAGATAAGACAAAGTTTCAGTGACACAGAACCAGAGACCAGCAGCAGTTTGTCTTCTTGTTCAGGCTGATGTGGAAGCATCAGGAACTCTGACTACAGTCCATCTGCTGACTGCTTTCAAAGAGACTATAACCTGCTGTAACATGCAGGGAAATATCCTCTGTATAAATAGTCTATGTGGACCCACTTCCTTAACCATAAAGAATGTAATTATGTAGATAACTGTAAAATTTAAATGTTCAGACTTAATTGTCTTTGTGAAACTGTAACAAAATGCCAATTTATAAGAAATACAGCTAATAAACTATGTTTCACAGAGTTACAGCAGAATAATGAACGCTGATTTCCTTTTTTTTCCTTTCAATCAGCAGTGGGACATATTGGCTTGAAAACAGTGTGATGCTTGCAGACCTGTGACCTTCATTCAGCTGTCTCTAAAACCATCTCTCCAGTCTGAGAGACAAACTAAGCCTAATCTAACTCTGCTCAGGTTATGATGTGATGTAGATGTCTACTTTATTAGCAAAATCTATGAAATATAATGTATAAATATAATGTATAAATATAATGTATAAATATAATGTATATAATGTATTTTTCCTCCTCATTCAATGATATTATTACTTACATAGTAATAGTAGTGGTAGAATAGTTACTTGCATATTTCCACAACCCTCTATCCATAATCACATACTGTGTATGCAACCATTGCATATAGCGTATTATCTTACTTATTTTGTATTTGTTTATATTTTATTTGTATTTTTTTCAATTTTTCTTCTGCTATCCGTACCTGAGCTGAGGTAATGCACAAATTTCCCCACCACGGGATCAATAAAGTCTTATCTCTCTTATATCATCGAGGTCATATTGGGACCACTTAAACTGAAACATGCACCTCACCTTATTTCACACTTTTATATTATTTTTGATGCTTTTTGGGCTGAATCACATTTAGATGTTCCTAATAATTAGTCCACTTCAATGACAGACACAAAGAGAACAAAATAAACAACAACACTAATTAGGAGTGAAAACAATAGCAGGCGTATCATAAGTGTTACTAATAAAGTAATGAGTGAAAATACTGATTTACACATATTTCCATGTATTTGCTAGTAAAATATCAGTCATGTTGCTCAGTGAGCTCAGAGACTTACCTGGACCATCACGATCACACACAAACCCCAGCAGGAGGGCGTGGAGGCAGTGGACAGTTTCAGGTTTTTGGCCAAGCTTTAAGTTGTTAAACCAGAAAACAGTCACACAGACTGGCAGCTTCAGCTGGTCGGGGATGTTTTCTAAGTCTAAAGTCTGAACCTGCAGAGCTTCTTCAAACACCCTGCGACGCAAACCCTCAGGAGCCTGCACAGAGAGGTACCACACAGACAAGATGCTCACATGTACCACAGAAACACATCTATGACCTGTCAGAGTAATTAAACACATATTTCATGATTAACCTCAGTACCTTATGCAGATGCTCTAGTTGCAGTTGTTTCCCTATGGATGGGACACGTTTGTCTTTGATCTCTTCTCTGTCCCTGTCATATTCAGTGCACATCTGACCTCCAATTAACAGTCCATAGAAGTACTGTCTGATGGGGTAAGCAGCTGTGTAACTGCTGCGCTGTGAAAAGTCCTCCACAAGAGCAGGCAGCATCATAGTCTTCTGATCCACGACACTTATGACGAAAGTGGTGAGTTCTCCACGCTCAACTTTTTTACGCACCCATGATGGCAACTCAGAACTTGGTTTTTCTAGTTGAACATATTTTTGAATGGAGAGTTTGAAAGTTTGGTTTTCTTCTTTACCAACATGACTTAAAGCTTGACTCAGAGCACGTTCTCTCTTCTGCGAGTCATTCAAACCATCCAGATTCACTTTACTTAGAAACCTGAGTATACCATCCAGTCTTTTAATGCTGTACTCACCAGATGAAGATGATTGTCTTGCAAACCTACCTCTATCTTCTAATATTGAATAATCATTTCCTGCTATTGAAGCAAAGACTGGCATGAGAGCAGGGTCCAATTTAAAATGCTCACAAAACTTTGAAAGTGTGTAGAGCTTAGCAGGAATTTTGCCATCCTTCTTTCTTTTCCACTCAAAGTGTTCAAGATGAAGGAAACCTTTGTTCACATCATAGATGCAGAAATCTGCGTCATGGGACAGCACAGCACATTGTTTCTGATTTGCAGCAGAAACAACTTCAGGGTCAGCCTCTCCTAAACACTGTTTAAACTCTATGCCTTTCTCCTTCAAGATTTCTATGAAGACATCTTTGACCAGAGGTGGTAAGACGTTACATCCTTTTGGCACAGCGTCAGGCTCACTCTCTGCTATTGTCTTTGCATTTTCTAGTCTACGCTTTAGACGCGAATGAAGACTTTTCTGCTTCTCTGATCCTGAAGCTCCATCCAAGATGACGTATGGAGTGACTTCGCAGTCCTGCAAAGCTTCAAAGAACTTACAGACATCGTCTTTAAATCCAGGATAATCTCCTCCACAATGCTGGTCCAGCTTTGGATAAGAATTATAATACAAAGAGTAGTACAGAGCTGCACCATCAATGATGAGACCTGTTTTTTCTACTTTAACCTCTTCACAGAGACACAAATCATCTATCATTCTCTGTAACTTTGAAATCCCCATGATTCATTGAAGAGTATGAAGGCGAGCCGTGGTTATTGTGGTTTTGCCTCTGTGTCTGTAGATTTTTATGTACCTATGGAAACAACATATAGGTACACACCCACACCGACAGAAACTGTCACACCTGCTCTGACGCATCTAACATACCTCTGTTACTCTGTTGGTTTCATTTCTATTTTATTGTGTGGTTTTCTATTTAATTTTAATCTGTGGAGCAAAACCAAATGTGTTTCTCTTAATAACTCTGTTGGAACAGAAACGATACTTGGTCTTTTTCCACACATGTCCAAACAAATATGGTAGTTTGGGCTGGATCAGGTGACCCTGAATCCTCTCTTAGTTATGCTCTAATACGGTCTTTAAGTGATGACGTATGAACCCTGCTTCCGGGCCCAAACTCTCCTGTGTTCAATATGGCGCAATGCTTCGTTCCTCGTTGTGTGTTAACCTGCTCCAAGCATTTCCACAAAGGTCAGCCTTCTGTTGTAGTTAATGCGTCATTTTTCACAACATAATTGGTGATATAGGTTACAAGCAAGTCTGGCGCTGAACAGAAATTGTCGCGCTATGCTCCTTTATTTATTGTGCATAAATAGTGAATTGTCCTGACACAATATTGTGTTTCGCTTCTGTTATTATGGTACATTGACAAAAACATATACTTTTATTCACAGGGTAAAACAGTTGTTTTGTATCACTAATTGCCCAGTGCGATTACAGCATACAGTATTATTGTCACTGCTACATTTCTGTAATGCAACCAGAAATTATTTCCACTACTAATTAATTACCGTTGAGCTCAAAGGTCCTATTAATAAACGGTTAACGAATGTGTATTTATGAAGATAATTTGTGAGACTGGTAAACTTACCTTTGTTCGTACGATGGTCTTTCGTTCTACACGGTGCATTTCAAGGTCCTGTACCCGTCCGTCGGTAAACTGTACCTGGGCTTGTTGCAGTGACCTGAAGTTACTAAACTTCATGAGTGTATGCACTCACTCCAAGAACCGTATAATTATAAATATGAGCGTGGTGAAAGTTGGGCAGCATGCTAACGTCTTTTGTCCACTCTGTGTGCTCGTAAGGGTCTAACCCTTTCACTCCTTTGATTTTTTTCCTCGTATCTTTTCTTTGACTTTTCATCAAGTCTGTCTTTGTACGGACCGGCATTGTTCTCCTTCGTTTTGTACATAACTTTTTTGGGGGACAAAGAAAAAGCAAGAAGGTATTGGAATCAGAGAATGAACGTTTTGCGGTGCTGCAAATGCTTGCGTTTGATGCGGTACTTGAATTGTTTTGCCACGAGTTCCCTGCATGCAATGGGCGAAAGTCACGTGGTCTGTCAATCTCTATTGGATTCTTCAGATCAGCCATATTGTGGAGAACAGCTTTTAAAATTGAAAACCATTTGGAAATAAAGCCACTTTTATCTCTTTATCTCTCTTTTTATAAGTAAGATAATACGCTATATGCAATGGTTGCATACACAGTATGTGATTATGCATAGAGGGTTGTGGAAATATAACTATTCTACCACTCTCTTTTTTTCTTTTTCTGCCTGTCCTGTCCGGCACTGTAGCAATCGCAATTATTGTCTTAAGGCCAAGAATGCCCAACAGATTTATTTTCCCAAGTGGATCATTGCGACTTTGCCATACTGATCCACCTGATTGATCTTTATTACTTCTTTATTTAATTACTCATTTACTTTTAAGTTGTTACAATGGGAACAGACATGACCGGGGGATAGGAAAGGGAAAGACATAGATGAGAAGTTCAAGAAAACCACAGCAACAACCTAAATAAGCATAAGTAACAGTACTGAGCAGCACACAAGATCAACAACGCACAATATGTTTAGAGGCACCCGTGTGCACACCTGTTTGCACACCTCTGTGCGTGAACATGCTAGTATTTAGAAGGGCCCAAGGAGGACCACCCCAGGGGCAATCGCACCACCTACCTAGAAAAAAGCTAAGGAGAGCCCAACACGGGGGTTAAAGTGAGATTCGCCTAGTGGGGGAACACTAAGATCTGTTGTCATAGAAGCATGGAAAGAAATCATCTGGACGTAAGCCACCCCCTCTGTTCACAGGGGGTCACACAGGGAACATAGATGGCTGCTTTTGCTCTTCTTTTAAACCATCTGTCTTCTCTGTCCAAAATGTGAACACTGGCATCCTCGAAGGAGTGACCGTTATCCTTTAGGATCAATACAGGGTCCATGACCCTCCTGGTCACTCCCATAGGGCTTAAATCTTTGGCAACAGTGGGAAGGAAAAACTCCCTTTTAACAGGAAGAAACCTCCAGGAGAACCAGACTCAGGAAGGAGTGGCCATTTTTGGCAACCGGTAGGGATGAAAAAAAGGAAGAAAGGATAAAAGACATGCTGAGGAAGAGAGCCGGAGATTAATAACAAGTATGATTCCGTGCAGAGAGGTCTGTTAACACATGTTGAGTGAGGAAGGTGACTGAAGAAGAAATATTCAATGCATCATGGGAATTCCCCAAGAGCCCACACTTATTGCAGTCTACACCTTTATATATAGTATAAAGACATGTATTGTCTTTATACAAGACTGTATACAGTTGGTATAATAAAATTTGTATAGTTAGCTTGTTTTGCAATATGATTCAAAATATAAAAAAACAAAACAAAAACAAACAAATAAACAGTTAGGTCAGGAATCCAGGTGACTCTGTACTCCATAGAACAGCTTCAACCTGAAAGATCTGAAAACCTCATGTCTATACATGACAGACCAGCTGGAACACCTGGTTTAAAATAAATACAGTTTAAAATCAGCTAGAAGCTCCACATTTTTATTGCTTTCTTTCATACATTTAAAGTCTGTTTTCAGCGTGAGAGTCTTTGCTGAAGGAGTTTTTAACGTATGTCAAACTGTAACTTAGTAGAACCACCAGATGAAGCCCAGCTGTGAAGTTACTGTGCATCGCATTGTCACTTTAATGCGGGTACATTCACATCATTTTTGTGATGTTTGGTCCTAAAGTATATTTTACACTGTTTAATTACAGCTAACAGAACACTGATCAGTTTGTAGGACATTCATCATTTGGGATGTTCAGTCAATAAATTTGATCTGGTGACGAACCAAATTGATTTCCACATCTGCTTTATTGATCTCTGTCACCGGTTCCTGAAGAAGTCAAATGAAACACCACCTTTTATGTGAGTGTGCTCAGAGCTTGGTTTGTAATATTTCCATGAAGGTCAGTTTGTGGTTCAGGTGTTTTTTTTCACTCAGCTTCGTTTGTGTCTGTGTTTTGTTTTTGTCTCCTGTGGAGCAGACAGCTGCTTTCACTGACTTCAAACCTGGTTGGAAGGAACACTGGAGAAAATAATAAAAAAAAAACAACCAATTTTTTTCCACTGTATTTAGCTCTTTTTAATGCTGAACTTAAACATATGCTGCTGACCTGAGGGGTAAACTATAAAGTGAGTTCAACAAAGTCAGGCTTTCTTTGCTTGAGGATAAAGACTTGAGACTTGCAAAACAATGACTTGGTCCCACCTCTGAGAGGCTCTTTGTGAATAGTTTGGGAGAAGCTGTGGATGGAGTGTTTTTGTATTTGGAATGTTGCATCAGGGGGCTCGAGATTACGCTGCTGTGGATGCTTTTCTGCTCTGTCAGAAAGAGTTTGTTTACTGTGTGTGTGTGTGTGTGTGTGTGTGTGTGTGTGTGTGTGTGTGTGTGTGTGTGTGTGTGTGTACCTACCTGTCCCACAGTATCTTACCAATGAAGGATAGACTAAGAAAAGGAAAGTGATTTAAAAAAAACAATCAAATCATTATATGATATCATTATATCATATAGTTATAGTTACACCAGCACCTCCATCATGATTATATATGATAGATCAGTGAGGGTAGGCACTGTTTCAGCCCTAGCCCCCGGCAGGGACAGGGTGCTCTTTTGACTCCAGAACACCAAGGACAGCATAGTTAGTCATGCAGGTGAGTAATATCTTCCTTAGCTTTGTGTACCCCTGAAGATCGTCATGAAGAGGACAGCTCCTGCGTCATTGTTGCCATATTGTGCATTGGTATCTCTGGCATCTCTATCTCTCTATGCTAATCTATACACGTACTAAAATAACATAAAGGCACACACTGACAGGAACCTGCCACACCTACTCAACTGATGTGTTTGTTCCCCTTTTAAGAAACAAGAATAAAAGATGTGGTTTCATTACAGAGGCATCGCACCCATCGGGCTTCCTGGGACTTCCTAAAGCAGGAAACAAAGAAAGCATTGAAGCTTGTAACAGGGCGGCCCTCAGTGGCTAGATTTCAGTGTGAGGCAGGCCAAGACAATCATAGTGGAACAACAAGTATTTTTTTTTATGCAGCTCTTCTCACAAACAATTCACTCGTCAAGCTTCTTCACAGCACAACAATCATTGCCTAATGACATCTGACAGCCTTAAATACAACACTGATGGCTCCGTTTTGAGGGTAAAATGATAGGTGTAGAGCAAACACTGTGCACAAACCTGCAGTTGAAACAGAAGTTTAAGATTAATCTTGACAGACAGAGCTCATTAAGCAGGCAGGTGTGAGCCTGGTTGTGCCTGTCTGCTGCTGGTTGAATAAACAGAGAAGTCAATCTGAAACAAATGCTTCCCAATAGAAAATTACAACTCGTACTGACAAAATTCTTTCACCGTGAGCGCCAGCAATGTCCGGTCTACAGAATTCTCAGTTTTCGTGTCAGTTGAGTTTATTATATGGACGTGGTGACAGTGTAAGTACAGCCTGTACTTCTGATTTTCAGAGGAGTTTTGAGAGCCATTTTAACATTGGATTCTGTGACAGACCGAACAGCGAAGGAAACCTAGGCACAGGTTAAAGTCCAAAAAAATGATTTTTTATTTATCCTAAAAACATAATTAGTTAAATCATGCAAAAAGAATCAAAATCTTGGGCCCATAAAAGAGGTCAAAATAACAGAACTGTACTCAAAGTTGACAACAATACTGACCTCACTTGATGAGATAAAGGGGAAACTTATATAGTGGTTGATCAGCCCACAAAAACACAAAAAAGGGGTAAAACACACAAAACTTAAACTAACATAGTGAACTCCAATTGCCCCCCATGGTCTCGATTTATGGAATGAGCCAATTTGCAGTCTTCCATCAAAGCTCGCTCCGCCCCTTTTTCCACCTCTTGGCTCTTCAATCAAGGGACTAGAGCAGCTGCAACTAAGGTAACTCAGAAACCAAAGAGTAAATCATACATAACAGTGTAAACTAAAATGTGCGCACTAATTTTAGAATGCAGTGTTATGTGGGTATGTGAATTAATTAATTTATTGTCCTGTAAATTAATTCCTATATTTAAAGAAAGACAAATATGAATGCAAGTTTATGTATAAGCCTCTACACTAATATGGTGGATATTACCACTGTGTGGCTGCTAGTGCAGACATCACAGCCTCTATGGCAGGGTGACCATATTTTGATTTCCAAAAAAGAGGACACTTGGCTCAGTAAAAAACTTGCTTAAAGAAACATATTTAACATATTAAAATAATGCCTTCTCTGTGCGGTTAATGAATTGTGAAATAAAATATGCCATACTGTCGTGGTCCTGAGCCTGTTGACTCAGTGTTTTGTTTCTTTATGCTTTTGTTATTCTGATTAGGTATTCCATTATTATTCGCCATTTTGTTAGGTTTCTGTTCTGTGCCTGTCCTGGTCCCTCCTTCCATGTTCCCCCTGTCTGTCCATGATGTCATTATGCCTGCTTGTGAGTCTGTGTGTCTTTGTCTGTCGTGTGCTTCCTGTTTTATTTTGTAGGTCTGTGTCCTATGTCAGTGCGTTCAGCTTTGTGCTCTCCCTGTCTCATCAGTGTAATCAGCATCAGCCGTGTCTCCCAGCTGTTTCCTCTTTGCTCCGTTCATCTCTTGTATTTAGTGTCTGTGTCTTCTCCTACTCGGTGTCGCGTCGTTAACGTCTTCTACCCTCAAGTTAACTGTGTGTTCCGTCTGCTAGCCTGCCTGTCTGCTTAGTTTATTTCTGTATTCTTAGTTTAGTTAAGTTTATGTTCCTTTTCTGCCCAGCAATAAACCTGCGTGTTTTGAGTTTACATCTGCCTCCGAGTCCTGCATTTTGGGTCCTTCCTCCCTGCCTGCCTGCACACAGCCATGACACATATACGCTTTTACAAGTCAACAAGTGCAAAAAAATATCTTAAAAGCCTGTGGAATTAAATAATGGTACAGAATTAATGCCTCATCTGCATACCCATATGGAAAAGATATATATAAATCTTATAAAGTTTGTATCTGTCTTGTGTGAAACTTGTATGAAAAGCATACAAGTGTGAAAACAGATATAAGATCCCTTGAAAAATTATATAAATGAAACTTGTATGTTTTGGATACTTCCTAAAACAATATATGAAAGTAATGAGAAAGTGGCCACTTTCATGAGTAAATCATATAAGCCTTATATGATTCACTATATGAAGCAAGCCAAATCTTATGCAAGTCTTTTATAAGTTTTTTCTATTTCTTTTCCATATGGGTAAGAAAAATTACCAGCACTGGGTCGTTACGAGGGAAATTTCTTTTGCAGTTTGTCTGAAAATGGACTTGCGCTTCGGGATCTTTTAAACATCATTAGGTGCGTTGCTGCGCGCTGTCTGTCCCATCTGTGAGTGCAGAACAAGCGCTCACAAAGCAGCAGTTTGGGGATGACGTCACACACGTGGGTCCTCTGTCGGAATATAGGAAAACCTGGACACTTTTATCAATCACGAAAATCCCCCAGATGCCCTGGACAGAACGTGAAAAGAGGACATGTCCAGGGAAAAGAGTTGGTCACCATATATGGAGGAGATGCAGGCAGGTGGCTGTGGATTGGTGACATTCAGAGGTGGAAAGAGTACTAAAATATTTTAGTCAAGTAAAAGTACTATTACTTAGCTGAAATTTTACTCAAGTAAAAGTAAAAAGTAGCTCATTTAAAATGTAAAAGTTACAAAGTTACTTTTTTGTCAGCAGGAGGACAGCCTCTTCTGAGTAGTGCAAAAAAGACAATGGGATAAATCTCAAAGTAGTTGTTTTTTTAATTTAAAGAAAAACTTTACAAATTAAAGTGCAGTAGCAGTTAAACTGCAAGTCTATACATCAAAATGAGGCTGAGGATGTTTTACCAGTCGGTGGTTGCTGGAGTACTTTTCTATGCTGTGGTGTGCTGGGGGAGCAGCACAGCAAAGAAGGACTCATCCAGGCTGGAGAAACTGATCAGGAAGGCTAGCTCTGTGGTCGGCATGAAGCTGGACACTCTGGTGTCAGTGGCAGAGAAAAGGACACTAAAAAAACTGCTGGACATTATGAACAATGCTGGGCATCCTCTGCACACGACCATAAACAACCAGAGGAGTCTGTTCAGTGACAGGTTGCTTCTCCCAAAGACAAGAACTAACAGACTTAAAAACTCCTTTGTCCCACACGCCATCAGACTGTTTAACTCCTCTCTGGAGGGGAGAGGGAGGGGAAACAGGAGGACAAAGGAGGGGGAACAACTAAGCTGTAGTGCCTCTTCACCTCACTGTGCAATACCTTGTGCAATACTTTTTGTTAATAGTCAACGGTGCAAAAGACCTCAATACTTGAAATGTGCAATTCACTTGTATTTTTATTTTTATTCCTATTTATTCTATTTATCCCCTTCGTATATTTTATTTATATATGTCTCTGTATTTATATATGTGTGTGTGTGTGTGTGTGTGTATATATATAATATTCTGCTCACGTTCTGTAACTTCTGTCGGTGCTGTGCTTTTGGAAACCGAATTTCCCAGAGGAACCCACCCGAGGGATTAATAAAGTTTTATCTCATCTTATCTTAAAATGGATAATGGTCACCAAACCAACCAACCAAACTGTCAAAACCATATAATTCTTTTACATGTGAAGGTGTTCTAAACTGTCAAATAAGAGAACAAGTACTGAATTGAGGTGTACGGCAGCTGCTATAAAAATGTGTTTTAATTTTTTCAACTTGGCCCTGCTCTGTTAATTTTGAGGAGCAATTCAATTCAATTCAATAAAACTTTATTGATCCTGAAGGTTGACCCCGAAGGAAATTGGGTTAAGGCTGCCGACCTTTGCCAGCGCCATCTTACCCTTCTGACCATACATACATTACACAAACATCACATGGGGAAGACAGGTGAGAGAGGTATAACAATGGAAAATGCACAACATGAGGAAAGATAAGGAGAAAAAAAATAACTCCCCCCAGACTGAGCTCCAACAGGGAGATCAGTTTGAGAACAGAAAAAAAGACACCTCTGCACATGTTATTCTTTTGCCTGCAGTGTGAACATATGTGGGTTAAGTAAGAAAGTAGCCGCTTCTGTCTTCTGTCTAATTTAACTATTTTTTTTTTAAAATAAATTATTATTATTAACAAACAGGAAAAATGTAAGTAAACACATTTTCTTTTGGCAATTTACCAATCCAGTAAAAAAATTTAAGTTGCGTGGACAACAACGTGCCCAATAACAGCTTATGTCTTAACTTAATGTGATTAACTTGAGAGGCCCATGGTGACTCTGGACGAGCTGCAGAGATCTACAGCTCAGGTGGGGGAATCTTTCCATAGGATAACTATTAGTCGTGCACTGCACAAAGTTGGCCTTTATGGAAGAGTGGCAAGAAGAAAGCCATTGTTAAGATAAGATAAGATAAGATAAGATAACCTTTATTAGTCCCACACGTGGGAAATTTGTTTTGTCACAGCAGGAGTGGACAGTGCAAAAGTTATGAGGCAAAAATTAGAATACAATAAGAATAAATACAGTACACAACTGTACAGAATAGAATAAAATAAAATACTATATACAGTAGAATAAAATAAAATAAATATACAATAAGATAAAAATAGAATACAAATACAAATACTATATACAACTGAGTAAAAAATACAACGATGACAGAAAGGATTATTGCACTTAGTATTATTGCATATGTATGGATGTGTGTGCTTGATCAATTAAAGTCTTTATTATGGAGTCTGACAGCAGTGGGGAGGAAAGACCTGCGAAATCTCTCCGTCCCACACCGTGGGTGCCGCAGTCTCCCACTGAAGGAGCTGCTCAGTGCTGTCACAGTCTGCTGCATGGGGTGGGAGATGTTGTCCATCAGGGATGACAGCTTAGCCGCCGTTCTCCTGTCACTCACCACCTCCACTGGGTCCAGAGGGCATCCTAGAACAGAGCTGGCCCTTCGGATCACCCTGTTCAGTCTCTTCCTGTCCCCAGCAGAGATGCTGCCGCCCCAGCAGACCACACCATAAAAGATAGCAGAAGCCACAACAGAGTCATAGAAGGTCTTCAGGAGTGGGCCCTCCACTCCAAACGACCTGAGTCTCCGCAGCAGGTACAGCCTGCTCTGCCCTTTCCTGTAGAGGGCGTCTGAGTTATGAGTCCAGTCCAGTCTATTGTTCAGATGAACACCAAGGTACCTGTAGCTGTCCACAGCCTCAATGTCCATACCTTGGATGTTCAGTGGTTGCAGTGGAGAATGCTTGTGCCTGCGGAAGTCTACCACCAGTTCCTTGGTTTTACTGGCGTTGATCTGGAGGTAGTTCAGCTGGCACCAGTCCACAAAGTCTTGGGTCAGACCTCTGTACTCCTTGTCGTCCCCATCAGTGATGAGGCCGACTATTGCAGAGTCATCAGAGAACTTCTGCAGGAAGCACTGGGTGGAATTGTGGGAGAAGTTAACAGAAAACCATAAGAAGTCCCGTTTGCAGTTTGCCACAAGCCATGTGGGGGACACAGCAAACATGTGGAAGAAGCTGCTCTGGTCAGATGAGACCAAAATGGAACTGTTTGGCCAAAATGCAAAACGCTATGTGTGGCAGAAAACTAACACTGCACATCACTCTGCACACACCATCCACACTGTCAAACATGGTGGTGGCAGCATCATGCTCTGGGGGTGCTTCTCTTCAGCAGGGACAGGGAAGCTGGTCAGAGTTGATGGGAAGATGGAGGGAGCCAAATACAGGGCAATCTTGGAAGAAAACCTCTTGGACTCTGCAAAAGACTTGAGACTGGGGTTGAGGTTCACCTTCCAGCAGGACAACAACCCTAAACATGAAGCCAGGGCGACAATGGAAAGGTTTAAAACAAAACATATCCATGTGTTAGAATGGCCCAGTCAAAGTGCAGATCTAAATCCAATCGACAATCTGTGGCAAGATCTGAAAACTGCTGTTCACAAACGCTGTCCATCTAGTCTGACTGAGCTGGAGCTGTTTTGCAAAGAAGAATGGGCAAAGCTGGTAGAGACATACCCTAAAAGACTGGCAGCTGTAATTGCAGCAAAAGGTGGTTCTACAAAGTATTGACTCAGGGGGCTGAATAATTACGCACACCCCACTTTTCAGTTATTTATTTGTAAAAAATGTTTGGAATCATGTATGATTTTGGTTCCACTTCTAACGTGTACACCACTTTGTGTTGGTCTTTCACGTGGAATTCCAATAAAACTGATTCATGTTTGGGGCTGTAATGTGACAAAATGTGGAAAAGTTCAAGGGGGCCGAATACTTCTGCAAGCCACTGTAATTGTTGATGTAGGTTACAAATAAGTCTTATATTGATTTGAACTGAATTCGTTGCGCTATGCTGCTTTGTTTACTGTGGCTTTGCGGGCTGTTTGTTGTGTTTTGTAGGAAAATGCTGGAATACAATCCAGACTGGGCAGCCTCTATCAACCTGGGTCATACCGAGTTTAAAGCTGCTACCACAGTGAGATTTGATTGGTAAAGAGGGAGAGCAAGATCAAAACAGCCACGAAAAGTCCTACACATATGTGCCCAAGTGTTTGTATTGAAGCAATCAAGTGATGAATAATTGTTTTCCAGTATGTTGTTTTGAATTTTTTTTTTTTTTTTTGCAGTGTTAATTTGTTTTTCACCGAAGCAGCTGATAAAGCACAATGGAATACAGTTTTGCCTCTTTTTTGTAAGATTCTATAATAAAATGAAACAACAACGTCAGTCATAATAAAATACAATACATTGAATGAATTATGAAACATGTGTTTTATTTCTATTGGAAGTGAAAATGTTGCATAATGCTACAACCTGAAAAGACAAATAGATTTCGTTGGCCTGTACAGGAGATAAAGACAAAAATTTAACGACAGCTGTAAAATGAAACAGTCCAAATCAGAAAATAGATCAGAATCAGAATACTTTATTAATCCCGAAGGAAATTAGGGATACACCTAAGTAAACTGGACCTGGGCTTGTTGCAGGGATCTGAACATTTCGTGAGTGTATGCACCAGGGTTTTAATAGTTTTGCAATTTTCATTAGTTTTTATTTTTATTTAGTTTTGACTTCAGATTTTCAATTTTATATCAGTTTTAATTAGTTTTTACCAATTGTTTGCTAGTTTAGTTTAGTTTTTATTTTTTTGAAAATCCTTAGTTTCAGTTTAGTTTTGATTAGTTTCAGTTATAGTTTTAGTTGTGTTTGCAATAATTAAGTGTAACAAAATCCCAGTTTCATCATATCAGTCATGCTCTTCTGCTTATCCTTGGGTATGTTGCTATTCCAGCTACCATACCCTGCACCCTGGACAGGTCGCCTGTCTGTCGCAGGGCTAACACGCAGAGACAGACAACTCACATTCCCACCTATGGGTTCTTTAAGTCTGGGTTCGTCAAGTCTGTCTTTGTACGGACCTGCCGTGTTCTCCTTCATTTTGTACATAGCTGTTTTTGGGGCAAATAAAATGCAAGTAGGGATTAAAACTGCAGAATTAATGATTTTAGCGGTGCTGGAAATGCCAGCACTTGATGAAGTGTTTTGATTTTGTTGCCACTCGTACCCACAATGCAATGTGCGTCACGTGGTCTGTCGATCTCTATTCGTAGACTCCTCCGAATCCGGCTGAAAAATGCGTCCTCCTTTTCCCCACATTTGAAGGATGGGTCGGGTGTATCCTTTGTGGCCCACCATATCCCAGAATTCATAGCGCGGCTCAGCCTATTCCAGTTTCCAGCAATGGCGGCAGCTACAGAGGAGGTAGAAAAGGCGGCCGAGGACACCTACGTTTTTAAATGTAAGTTGTTTTTGAAGTACCGATACAAATGTTAAGATGTTAAAGATGTTAAGGTAAATTTAATAAGGCAGTTAAATGGAAGTAATTTTTAGAGTCGTTAAATTTACGACATAAACTCATGAACATCAGTCACGTAGATGTACAGTCCCACTCTTTTTTTACATAAGGGTTAGTCAATATTACTCTTTCTGGGTCACAAAATAAACTTTTAACATATTTTCAGGCGAGAATGTGGCTGTGTAAACTTCAAATATCTACTCGGTTTATCACGACATGACATATTTTAAAAAAGTGCTCCGACGTTTGTAAATGCTTCACCTTTATTTGCATTGGATTTTTCTTTTTTTACCAAACTATGTACAACATTAATTAATCGTGTTAAGAAAATTTATGTCTGAAAAGAGTAGCAGTAGAAAAAACAACAGAAAAATGGAATTCTTAAGAATTATTATTACAGTCCAGGATTAACCTGAATGTCCCAATAAGCACAGGTACTTTTAACCAGGGCAGTGCTGCTGAATCTGCTGGACCAGGACCAGAGAGACGAAGGAGGTGCCACAAGTGAGACCTTGATTTGTATTTTCAGCTTCAGAAGGTCTATAGGGATGCTCGCTTCCACTGTCCACCGCATCATCTGTCACTTGGGTTTGCACGGCTGATGTAACTGATGGCTGCCATGTCACTAAGATGTATTCAGAAAGATGCAAAACAAAGTGGTGCAAACAATCCTGTTAATGAAGATATAAAAAGTAATATTTAAAAATGCACTACTAACAGAATACTTGCCCTGTTAAAAATAATCGTGGTCCTGGTGTAGCTCCTCCAGGGCAGACACTTGAGCAGATAGCTGGTCCCGCCAGAGAGCACCACTGACTGCCTCCAAACCAGCCTCCCCCTCATCTTCCAAATCATCCTCGGGCGCATCGTCCGGGTCCATAACGTCACCAGCGCCGAGGCAGATGTTGTGCAGAACAGCACATGTTGTTATGACCTGAAACAGGTGTTTTGTTTTTTAAATTAGATGTTTATACATGCACATACACTAAAGTTCCCATTATGTCATTATAATTGTTCAAAAAACAACGGCACTATATTGTATTGACTTACATGTGGTGTGGTGCACCTTCAGGGCTTGAAGAAAGATGGCACAGAACCTCATCTTCATCAATCCAAAAGCATGCTCTATAATAGAGCATGCCCTGGAATAGGGTTGCCATGATTAGTCGACTAGTTACGATTACTTCGACTATTAAAATCGTTGACGACTAATTTAATAGTCAGGGACAAGAGACATGGATACTTTCCATCTGCAAGGATGAAATGCCCTGGAGGAGGGTAAATGGCCTGCCGGTAGAGTGGGGTGTTGCGCAGCACTCAGGAGTGATGCACTGACCCAGGCCAGCCCACATATGTGTTGATGAAACGGTCCCTCAGGGCTGCTGGTAGGATTGATGCGGACATGGCAGCCATCAATTTCACCAGCAGCCTTTAAAAAGGCTCTGTGTCTTGCCAGCCCTGCAAACGAGACATGACATCTAGGTCTTCAGGAGTCCGAGGGAGGTGGATGACCTGATGGTGAATTGCCACCACCTCCTCTGTGACCCTGTGGACGATGCAGTGAACAGTGGAATGAGATATTGCAAACACCCTGGAAACGACTCTGTAGGATGCTCCACTTGCCAGCCAGAAAAGAAACACAAGGACCTCAATTGAGGCACCCCAACCATGTGTCCGATCCTGGTTAAGGAGATTCAATAGCACTTTCAGAAATCCCTGCTCAAAACCTGTCCAGGACTGGGACACTCAGGTTAATCCTGCAGTACTGTGGTCTCGTCTGGTGAAGAAAAATATGGAAAACAACGGGAATTTTTTATTCTTGTCGTTATTATGAATTAATTGCTGTTCTTCTTCTTTAAAAGATGTTTTATGTGTCAAAACATTATTTTGATTATTATGCTTAAGTAAAATGCACTGGTTCACTGTAAAAGAACGACTAACATCCCGTCTACATCAGAGTTTTATTTACCTAGTAAACAGATTTCAAATACAGACATCAACGATGGGGGAAAAAACTGAAGACATGTCTGCGACGACTGATTTGTTGTAACTCTTCAATTAACAAAAAGCAGATAAAAATAGCGAGAGTTTCAACAGCACCCCTCATTTCACCGAGGGGGAGAAAGTTCTAAGGGTGGGAAGAAGTGGTAAGGGTGGGAACAGTTGGTGATGCCAATGTGAAGGCTAGACCGTCCCATTTCACAAGCCTCGCACTTCCGGCCTTTGAGGCTAAGTCCACACGTACACGGGTATTTTTGAAAACGGAGATTTTCCGTTTTCGTTTTTTAAAAAAATCCCGTCCACGTGTAAAAGTGAGAAACGAAGGAAAACGCTGCTAGGAACATGCCAAAGCAGCAGGTGGCGCTATATTCCTATCCGTGTAGAAATGTTGGCCAATCAGAAGTCTAGAAGCCTCGGTGGGAAATAGTAATCAAGGATGGGGCATAGAAACAGAACCGAGTCGTATGTGTGGAGGGACAGTAACTGTGTGTGTATATGTAAGCATTTAAACACTGCAGAGAGTACAATTAACAGTAACAGTATTGTAGAAATTCATTTCACCAAAACAATAACGTGGCGCACAGTGTGACGTCAAAAAAGGCGCACACCTTTGACGCTGCGTTTTCTCCGTTTTTCATGTCCACACCTAAATGCAAAAACAGAGTTTTTGAAAATATCCACCCTGGCCGGAGTTTTTATAAATCTCTTTTCAGTGACCGAAAACGCCGTTTATGTGTGGACGAAAGGTGCATACGCATAGAAAAATCTGCGTTTTCAAAAATACCCGGGTACGTGTGGACGTAGCCTCAGTCTTTGAAGGACCTTGCCCACGTAGACCGTGAAGGCTGGGTCCTCCGAAGGATGCAGCCTAGGTTTTGGGACACAGCTATACTGTATATTACAATACTGCTAGCATTAGATGAAAGAGGGCTACATTTTGAGGGTGAAATGATGGCTGTAGACCAAATGCTGTGGACACAGTAGCAGTTGAAAGAGAAGATTTTAAGATGAATATTTTTCTTGCTCCCACTCTAGCAGTTGACTTTTCTCACTCTAACTGTCAACATTCCGTCCCATAGACACCCATTGTAAACTCTGAAACAAATGTTAAAAAGCATGAAACTTTAACAGGAACGGAAGAAAAAGTATAAAAGATATTGAAAAGATAAATACGAGCTGAATATTTTAATGTCTTGGCTTCATTTTAAAGTTTGAATGGTGGCTGTATGTCAACGTATGTAGAAGTAGAGTTGAAAGAGGAGCAATTTGAATGAGAATTTGAAGATTCTACCATTAAAATACATTGTAATTTTTTGTCAAATAAAGTTGAATAATTTAAAAAATATAAAGTAAAAAATTAGAAAAATACAAGCAGTCTTCTCCAAAACAAGAGGAATCTTCCCACATAGCAAAATTGGTATGGCCCGGATCTGGCCCACACAATGTGCTTGCACATGGCCCACAAACCGCAAAGAATGACGGCCTTTTGGTGGCCCAGATCTGGTTTGCCAGAGGTTGCCCACACATGGGCCAGCACAAGGCAGGTTGTAGACACACTGGTGGTCCTGTGCTGGCCCATGTGTGGATTACCTCTGGCAAACCTGATCTGGGCCACCAAAGGGCCGTCATTCTTTGCAGTGTGTGGGCCATGTATAACTTGTGTGCAGCCACGGGCCAGTTGCAGACGCACTGCTGGCCCTGTGCTGGCCCAGAACAGTTTCAGCTCTGGCCCCAGATATCAGCCTAATGTGTACCTTAATCAAACCATGTAATAACATGTGCCAGAACATACAAAACAGTGCAAAAGTAACATGACAAAACTCTGTTCAGATACTGATATAACACTTTTCTACTCTCCCAGATTACTTAAACTGCTCTAACATTCGACATTCACCCAATCACACACTTTCTCTAAACTGAGTGCTTCCTAACTACATTCATACACATTCACACTCTTGACATGCAGATTGGAGGAGCCAGGGATTGAACCACTAACCTTCTGATCAGTAGGTAACCTGCTCAGCCACCCACTGGCATAGATGAGTAAACCGTAACCAGTGCTGGGGAGTAACAGAATACATGCACCGCCATTACATATTTAAAATACAAAATATGAGTAACTGTATTCCATTACAGTTACTGTTTAAAAATGTGGTATTCAGAATACACTTAGTTTGCTGAAATAAAGGGATTACACAGTGGTATTTTCCTGTTTCATATGTTGGGCTATGACCTCTCTATTTTTGGTTTCCACACCCCAAACAAAACAGGCATTAAGAGGCTCTAATGCCTGTGTCTCAATCTTGCAGCCCATGTCACCTTTACTTGCGGCTCGCATAATGACGTGAAGAAATATTTTAAAAAATTATTCACAAAAATTATTTAATATGAAGGCAATAGGCAGAGTGTTACAGCAATGTTCCCTCTAAGCTGTGCGCGTGAGCAATCGCGCACTGCTGACACGGTCTCCCCACACAGAAAATCTGCGCTGCACACACAAAAAAATCCAGCCTGAATTGGAATTAAAGTAAATACATGTATTTATTTTATTTCGCTGATTTTCAGTGCACAGAGACTGTGTCAGCAGTGCACAATTGCTCACGTGCTCAGCTTAGAGGGAACAGTGGTTACAGGCATCGCCCTAAAGAATGTAGCTTCATAGGCAGTGTAGTCCGTGCTGCAGGGAGAATGGACTGCTATTCCCGTTATGTGTCTGTGAGCGCGAGGAGGGAGAAAAAGGAAAAGTACGAGCTGTCATCGAGCAGAAACGGGAGCTGGAAGCATGTAAATATAATAATAACCACTGCAGCCAAAAAGAGTGCCTGACGAGCCCAGTTGTAAGTAAGCTATTAAGACTCAACTGTACACTGTGTTTGTGTTTTCCTCCGAAACAATAAGTTCTGTTGGAGCAGCCTTTCAACGCCTCTCTCTGTCTGTCGCTAGCAAAGTTGGCCCAGACAACAAAGTAAAGCTAGTTTTCAGCTACGCGCCCGACATGGAACCCAACGCATTAGCCAGAGGTCGCTTTACTACGGTTCGGAGCTGCGGACCTGTTTTATATACGCGCTGAATAGTTTTCTATACGAGATCGCTGCAAAAAGTGCAGCCTTACCTAATGTCCACCCTACTGTTACTCATTTTATATTAAGATTTAAAAATCCAGTCGGTATTGGTATGGCGAGTAACCTTCTGTAAAAGTAATAATTCACACAGCAATAGTACATTCATGTAGCTGTAAAAAGCATGATAATGTAATAGGTAATCCAAAGTAATCAGAATACGTTACTCTCATTGAGTAACGTAATGGAATACGTTACAAAATACATTTTGGGGCATGTATTCTGTAATCTGTAGTGGAATACATTTTAAAAGTAACCTCCCCAACACTGACCGTCACTAGGGTTTGGATAAAGTGTACACTCACAAACCTGTCAAACCTGTACTTGAAACGTTGGTTACGATAGCAGTGTAGTATTGCAACATGGAATTTGGGTCTTCTAACTACAATAGGAAAATAGGAACATAAATAGTGCCATCATTGCCAGACCTGGCCCACATCTGGTTGACATACACTCTGCCATGACATTGGGCAGTCAGAAGTGCCAGCTTGATCCCAGATCTGGGCCAGACTTGTTTTCTATGGGCCTAGCTACATTTGTTATGGTTGTTTTCTCTCCCCCTTGTCACTCTTCCTGGGCGGAGCTCACTTCGAGCTCCTGCCTTTGGCACACGCACCTGGCTCTAATTGCTCAGATGATTACTCCATGGCTATTTGAGTCCTCTCCCTACCCATGACTATAAGGCTACGTTCACACTGCAGGCGAAAGTGCATCAAATCCAATTTTTTTGACCCTATACGACCCATATTCGATCATGGTATGACAGTGTGAACGGCACAAATCCGATATTTTCAAATCCGATCTGGGTCACTTTCGTATGTGGTACTGAATCCGATACATATCCGATGTTTTAGAAAGTGACTGCTGTTTGGACGGTCATGTCGCATTAAATTCGTCTTTTACGTCACTGACACAAGACAGATGCCAATTATCAGCGCCGGAGAAGACATCGTGAACTAGCTAACTAACTGACATTCACAAACATTCATACTCTGATGGATGCATCAGCGAGCAATATGGGGTTAATATTTTACCCAAGGATATCTGGCATGCAGACCTGGGCAGATGGAGGATCGAACCACCAACCTTGCAATTATTCATCAAGTGTACTCTCAGAAAAATCATGGTTCTTAAATGGTTCTTCAGATGTCTTTATCATTCTTAAAACAACCATCATATGTCAAAGAACCTTTTTATTTTGTGGATGGTTCTTCAGCTATTACAAATAATTCTTTAAAGAATAAAAGGTTCCTTATCCTTAGCTATCTAATTTCTAAAGACCCCCCACCACCACCACACACACACACACATACACACCCAAACCCCCAACCCTGCAAACCCACTGATCACAAATGATAAGGTAATAGAATATGGAATTTATTATTAAGACGTTTATGAATATGATGAGTGAATAAATTCGTGGCTCAAGAGTTGGCAGTTTGTCTTGTAATCAGAAGGTTGCCGGTTCAAGTCCCGGCTTGGACAGTCTTGGTCGTTGTGTTCTTGGGCAAGACACTTCACCCGTTGCCTACTGGTGGTGGTCAGAGGCCGGTGGCGCCAGTGTCCGGCAGCCTTTATTTCGGCTGAAAATATGAAACTATGAAACACCAAGCGAAACTATGACTGTGACTAGATGGCATGAGGAAAATTGGCAGACGTCCTGACAATGAACAGTAAGAGACAAAGGACTTAAATACACACATGAGGTGATCAGGGGAAGTGGAGACACATGAGGAAACAGCTGACTAGGATGAACATAATGATGCACAGGAAATGTAAACTAAAACACAACGACATGAAAACTGGACTTTCAAAATAAACAGGAAAACATGACAAGACACAGGCATGACAGCATTAACCAGGCAAACCAGAAACATGACACATAAGACACAATAAACAACAATGGGAACTTTAACACAAGGAAAACCTAATAAACAATGAATAATAACTACAACTAAGGAACCCAGGACCTAATGCCAAAAGGGCTAACTATAAACAATGAATATCAAAATACAAGAAAACAAAAGGCGCTGGGTCATACGACCCAGGACTGTGACAAAAGTGCTATACAAATACAGGCCATTTTAAATTAACAATCCATTCAGGGGAAATTAGACACATTCAAAGTTTTCAATTTTAATTAAGTATTACTATTTTCTGCTTCAAGGCATTACTTTTGAAAATATTATATACATATATTAGAAAATATAACATAATGATAATACTGGTTATTGTGAACTTTACAAACCACCCAGCAGTATGTAAAGTCAAATTATAAAATAAAATAAGTAAATAACAATTGCAAAATGTCAATGTAATGAACACACTTATGCATATGTTCATTCAATACTTATAATAATGTAACATTTTGTATGTAGAATGTTTAGTTTTGACAAAGCACACTGCTTAGGTAAATGATCTGAATACTTGTTCATCGCTGAACAATGTGTTTCGAGCCAAATAACAAGGAGAGAGAGGGAGTGACGTTAGAACATGCAAGCGGCGGGCCTTGAACTTTCTAAGGGAAAAAAACGGCACAGTGAAACGGATAACAGTCTTCAGTACCTGCTGGTCTTTGAAGCTCTGGATTCTGGGACTGTTGGAAAAGGTAAAACATTTTCATTACAACATTTTTACGGTTTTGTTTTTGTTACTTGTCATTGCAATGACAAGTAACATTAAAGCTACATGTAGCTTTAATGTTGTGCTACAATAACGGTTAGCTGTGTTAGATACGTTAGCTACGGTGGCCCTGAGAGGCCAAACGGACTGCAACTTCAGAAAACACTTGCAAAAAGAAAAATGCTGCAAAAAGAAAAATGCTGCAAAAAGAAAAACACCTGCAAAAAGAAAAACGCTGCAAAAGCACACAAGACACAATGGAAATGTTTCTGGGGAGACAATAACCCAATGGACCAGTTGCACGAACCAAAACATGCTAACAAGTGCACTGGGACTGGGAGACACTTCAAAGAAGTGGAAGCGGGCGGCCAAAGAGTAAACTTTCAAAAGTAAGTTCTGAATATTATGTCACTTATTTATGTGCAAATGTTTAATAATGAAGAACATTAAAACATTACTGTTGGCCACATGCTGGCAAAGTTATGTGACATTAGCGATGTTTGTACTTTAAGCGTTTACTTTGTTTTAAAGCCTTTACTTTATACGCCGTTCGATAGTCGACCTTAATCTTACAGAGAATGTGATGATTTTATGGATAATTAAAGTCAGTCATATATCCACAAACACAACAGGCTGAAAGTCAGTGATGCTGCTCAGTTTGCAGTCCTGAATATCACGGCACAAGCAGGATTCACTGCACTGTTAATGTTAGCTATGTTATATTGCTGCCTCTGTTCGGTGGTGTCGAGCCAAACGGACTTTAACGTGTGTTTGAACGAGCTGACGGTTCACTCGTTAAGCTGAAAGAAAGATGCTTTAATCACAGGAGTCACACATGTGTCCACTGTACCATCTGGGAACTCTTCTTGTTTAGCACTCGTAATAACACAAACACTAAATCCTCCTCCTCTTGTGCTGTTTTGTAGCAGTGTATACACCTGAGACTGTCACCTGTCTGTCTGTCCTGCACTCTCTTTTTCCTTTCTCTCTGTTTGTGTAATAAAAGCATGAACATGTGTTTATAAGTCACATTTGTGTTTGAATCCTGCAGCTTATCACACATTTGATTTCCATGTGTGACAACTGCAAGTGTCCAGAGTGAGGACAGACTGAGGGACCCACTGTTGCACATCATCTGTGAGGCTTTGCAGCCCTGATGATCCACCAGGACAAACTCAGCAGTGTGTGAGGAAGAGGAGGTGGTTCAGAAGTTCAGCACGTGGTTAAAGTTTGTAATCCAGCCAGGGTGTAAATATCACTCAGCAGCCAGGGGTCCGTTCTTCATACCTCGCTTACTACATCCAAGATCAAATCATCGCGCTAACTTTGAGCTCGCTATTCCGGTTCTCCGAACACACCTGTTGTTGACGATTAGTATAGCTGGATGAAGTAATGTGAGATCACTGGGTGGCTTAACAGGGGCTACGCATCGATAGTAGAAACATTGATCGGCAACCCTCTGATTGGTCGGCGAAAATGTCGAAGGAGCGCGCTCGGTATTTTTCAGCAGCAGAGCAAGAACTCTTGATTGAGGGATTTCAGGAGTTTCAGAGTTTAATTAAAACGCAAGGGAACACTGCGAAGGCTGCAAAAGCAAGGAGAGAGGGCTGGCAGAAAGTTCCTGACAAATTAAACTCGTAAGTAATGTAATAATAATAATAATAATAATAATAATAATAATAATAATGGATTGGATTTATATAGCGCTTTTCAAGGCACCCAAAGCACTTTACAATGCCACTATTCATTCACTCTCACATTCACACACTGGTGGAGGCAGCTACAGTTGTAGCCACAGCTGCCCTGGGGCAGACTGACAGAAGCCAGGCTGCCATATCGCGCCATCGGCCCCTCTGGACATCACCAGTAGGCGGTAGGGTAAATTTATTATATTATATTATATTATATTATATTACATTATATCCTCTTTCACATTAGAGCCACGACAGGACCCACTGGAACATGGGAACAAGTAAAAGTGAAATGTAAGAATATTCTACTGAATGGTAATATTTATCACTTATATTGCTTTTAGTCTCTTGAAAAGAGACCCTGAAATAATCTGTTTGTTTGTTTATAAAAGCAACCAAGAAAAGGGCAGAGCACAAAAAGACAGGTGGTGGTCCTGCACCCCCTCGTCAACAAGTTGGTTAAGTAAATAATACCCTCACGGGAAAATCGATATCTCTCAATGAGCACACTGTCGCGCTGAGCTAAAGGATCCTGTCTATCCCGCAATATACGCTGAATTCTGAAAACTCTCCTTATCAATCTTGCACCTCCCGCAATGGGTGGCTCGCGTATACGGACAGGACATGGCTGCGACAGGCTTCCCAAATCCACCTTCGCTTTTATAGCCGTGGTCTCTCATCTTGATTACACGAAGTAATTTACAATTACTACTCTGAAATATGAATTACATCTGAAATAATCAAATACATGAAATAGAATGATTAATAGTACATGTCCCTTTTTTTAGGAAATGACCTGTATGTATCTGTATGAAATCAATAAAAGGATCAAGTACTGCATTATCTTTAGTTACATTGATAATATTTATTTATGGTAAAACAGTGGTAAAATATCGCTGTTGCTTTCGTATAAATGAAGCGGACATACCTGAGTGGCCGCGATCTAATCTTGTTTACATAAAGTAAACATGCTCCCGAGCAGGTTTACGCTTACGGATCTGTTGCTATGACAGCAAGTCCCAGATGAGCTTCGGAGAACCGAACGATCCAAGATCACGCGAAATCGTCAACAATCAAATCCAGCTAACTTACTTAGCGAAGTACGAAGAACGGACCCCAGAGCTGAAGCAGGTAGCATCAACACATAAATCTATTCGTGCTGCCGGCTTAAATCACAAGACCACCTCTGACTGAAAACCTGTAGATTTTTCTTTTTTGCACAAATTAATTCAGATTCACACTAATTCTGTTCACAGCTCCAACAAAATGGGGAAGAGGAGGGGGAGAAACACACTTAGATTGAATTAGAATTGGATGGAAGTCGAGGACAAGGAGAAGGAAGCTTAGGATGAGGAGGAAGAGAAGCAGCAGGAGCATCTTTAGGGATCTCTATGATGTCATTTCTTTCATTAATATTGTCCTCTCATGAAAAAGATGACCTTGTTGTAGTTCACCTACTTCCTGTATTAAATAGTGATGCGGAAAACCACAGAGCAGGCACGTATAGTGCATCTGCGGGTAAATGAACATCAAATCTCTCAGACTAAAATCTGTATTATACTTTTAGTCTTAAGACTATATGTTGCTGGAGCGGGGGGGCTAGGAGGAGGAGTTGGCCGTCCGACTGCGGTCTGGAGTGTGGGGCCTCCCTGCTGCTGCGGAGTCGGGGCGGTCTGCCTCTCCCCACCGCAGGGAAAAGGGTAACACCACCTGGGTCTGGGTGCAGTTCCCCCCTCCAGGGGCAAGGGTACCTAGACCCGGGGCTTAGAGTACGCTTGGGGAGTGTGATTGTGTGTACAGCGTCTCTTTATGTCTGTCTCCACGTTGGTTGAGTGTGGAGTAAGTGCATATGAGAGCATGAGGGTGGGAATGGATGTTTGTGTCTGTGTGTGCCTGTATGTCTGTGTCTATATGTCAGGTTGGGTATCAGACGCCACCTCTCTGGGGACATCTCAGGCCCTCCAAGGTTTGGAGGCCTATCTCCACCCACCACCACTTCCCCTGCCAGTGGCGGACTCCCTCAGGTGTCGGTGCGTTGGTGGTTCTTTGTGTCTGGGGGTGGGCGTCCGGGTACACACCGGCTCACTCCTTGGCGGCCGCTTATCGGGGCCTGGAGCCTGGGGCTCGCTCGGGCCACTTCGGAGGTGGGGTGCCCCCGGCCTCTCGGCCTGGGGCTCGGTCACTCAGGCACAGCTGGCTGCCGGCGGAGCTCACGGGCGCGTCACTGCAACTCCCCCTGGCTTCTGCTCCGCGGCTGCTGAGTGAGCCCTCATCTGGGACTCTCCTCAGCTCTTACTGGGACAGTGGCGCGGCTGCCCCTCTGTTGGTCTTCCTTGGTCTCTTGTGTTCTGGGGGCCTCTGGATGTCTGGAGTCTTGATCTCCTCCATACCTGCTTCATGCCCTGGAGGACGGGGCTGTGGCTCCCCACACTCCCTAGCAGATCGTTACATGGAGAAACCTTTGGAATGCAAGCATGCTGATCCACACAGGTATGCACACAGGTGTACACACGGGTATTCACAGACGCGGACTACAGCTTTCTTGGCTGCTGCCTCAAAGCACATTGTGCGTTGTCTATCTTGCGTGCTGCACAATATCGTTTATTATTTAGTATCTACTGATATCTACTGCTAGCTAGTTTATTGTGATGGTGCCATTTTTTATTTATTTATTATGTTGCTCTTTGTTGTTTGCTTTCTCTTCTGTTTTTTTTCTCCATACAGGTGACCCAGGAGTTTTGTTCTTTTTTTTTTTTTTTTTTTTTTTCTTTCTTCCCCCCCTTCTCACCGTCTCTTCTCCCATTTGGTTTTCTTTCTCTCCCTCTCTTTCTTTCATTCTTTCTCCCTGTCCTATCCTCCAGTCATGTCTGTCCCGTTTGTAGCAACTGAAAATAAAATAAATTCATAATTATAATAAAGGTCAATCAAATGGACCAATATGGAAAGGCCATGACGATCCACTTGGTAAAATAAATCCGCTTGGCATCTTTCTTGGCCTTAAGACAACAATTCTGATGGCTATAGATCCAAACGGGACACAAAAAAAAAAAAAAAAAAAAAAAAAAAAAAAAAAGACTATATGTTGTATATTTATCACCCTTGTGATAAAACCCATGTGAACTCATTGATCCAAGTTGTGCCTTGAAAACAGGAAAGTCGTCTGCATACAGGAGAACTTTAATAGCAGGCTTGTACAAAGTGAAGCTTTGTACTCACATTTGCTGCAAACTCTCGTTGTAATTCTGTCACCCTGTTTTGATGCAGAATTCATTTCAAATCAGGCAAGAACGGGACTTTGTTTTATAATGTGGTCTTGTGAATTGATTGTATATCGCATACATTTGACTTGGGTTCCAGTCCTTCTTTCTGTAAGAGGCTGCGGCGAGAGGCGGGACCTCGGCTCATCCAGCTGGACAGCCTGACCGGGACTTTAACTCGGCTCTTCCAGGGCACCATTCAGGCTCGGCTGATGGCACTGATGAGGGAGTGCGGCCGCCGCTGGGATGACGTGAACGCCAAACTGGAGTCCATCACAGGTCGACTGCAGGTATGCGAGTCAGACCTTCTGAGGAGGGTTTCACTTTTCTCTCTTCTTTATAATTGATCTTTTCTCTCTCTCAGCTCCTTGTCTTAGAGTGGGAGGTGTTTGAAGCACATGGGAGTAGCTTGTCGTTTGGTTGGTTGATATGGCTGTCCGCCTGAGTGAGACTGACCAGCTGACAGGAAACACCTGTGAAAATCTGAAACAACTGCAGGTGTGGGGTTGTTTTGATATGACACATACGTCAGAGACTGACATTGTCCTAAACTGGACTAACAAAGGACCAAGAGTCCAACATGAAACTTACCTTACATAATGTAAGGCTGAAGTTTGTTGATAATTTTAATCAAAAAAATTGTTGTTGAAATATTTTTACTGAACATGTAAAAATCTGCTGATGAAAATGTGTTGATTTATTGGTCTGTTATGAAGCAATTGTTATTTCTAATGTGTTTTTATCACTTTCTGATGATTTATTAATTAAACAATACATGTATTCATTGTTGTGTTATCCTAGTATAGTTTAATGTGTATTTATTTATAGAAATATTTAATTATTACTGTTTAAATGACTAATGTGTGACATGTATTAGTAGTGATGTTGTGCTGAGGGTTAAAATGCCCTTTTTGATTTTTGGTATACAACAATAAACTATTAATATATGTGTACGTGCCTGTATTTATTTTACCCTACTCAAATTCAATTTATGATACATTTTATTTTGAAAGATTTATAGTGGTTCTTTAAAGAACCACTCAAAAAAGGTTCTTTAAAGAACCATTGTAAAAAAAATAGTTCTTCGAAAAACTTCTTTGAAAAACCCCAAAGAACCATCAAGAAATGGTTCTTTGGGGTTTTTAAAGGTTCTTTAACGAACCACTGAAAGAAATAGTTATTCAAATAACCATTGCTTGAAAGGTTCTTTGTGGCACTAAAAAGGTTCTTCTATGGCATCAGTCTAACGAACCACTTTTGGTTCCAGTTGGCACCTTTATTTTTCTGAGTGTAAGAGAGATGAATTTGCATTTAAGCTGATGTTTAGATTCACTCACTGAATTCCAACTTTATACCGTCTAATACAAAGACAGTATAAACAGTATACTGTCAGTGTAGGGGACATCAGACATGATAGTTTCAGGCTGTGTACATCTTGTTGAATTCAGTTGTATAAATCCACAAAGAGGAGCAGGTCAGATCAGCTGATCACATCATACACACAAAGAAAATCTACTGAAGCTCACTTGTGCTTGTGTGGGAAAAAATATTGTGAGTTGTAATTTTTTTTCCCATTGCTGAGCCACTACACACATATTTGTGTTCCCCCAGCTGCCGAATCCAACTGTAACCCTTGACTGTTCTCAATTTAGTGTGTAGGTTTGGAGGCAAAGTCATCCTCTCCCAAACAACACCTCACCAAGAGGTAGGTGTTATTTATTTAAATTCTATAGCAATGCTTGTGTCCTACATAACAGAATAAAGCTGATTAGATTCATTAGAATTCAGATTTAGACTGGAACAGCATTTTATTGTCATGTAATAATATTTTTATTATTATATTAATATAATACAAGCTTCAATTACCTTTGCACAAAAATCCTAGTAGAATGTCCTTCAACAGGCTATTTTTTACTTCCTTACTCTGAATATATTGCAGTGCTACTTTTTCACTTTTTCTTGAATAAAGACGTTGCTTCAGCAGTTCAACTTTTACTGGAGTATTTTGTTCATACACGGGTATCTGTACTTCTACTTATGTAAATAAAGTCTGTACTTTTGCCACTTATGACTGTTTGTTACAAACGGTGAACAACACAATGATAATCAGGTTACTGAAGTCCCAAACAAAAAAAATTATAAATCATTTCCGTGTTTACTGAACTGGATCAAACATATTTAGCCCATACTGCTAAAGATTTTTACCTACATGAAGAATGCATCACATTTGACCAACCCTCTACCTGAAAAATTTAATTTAATCATAAAGACAAAGCAAAGAATAAGAACTATGTAATAGTCCTCCTTCGACCAGCAGCTCTTTTGTTCCTGACAGGAGTAGCAACATCATTCAATTTCAATAATCACTTCTTTTTCTGCGATTTGCCCCCCCCCCCCCCTTTTGTTTTTTCTTTTTTGTCTGCCACTCCCCACTAGAAGACTCCTTCTCAGTGGAGGGAACCTCAACCCTAGAGGACTGAGAGGATCCCTCTCCAGAAGATGGATTACAAGCAGTCTTTAGGTTCTCATATAATTCCTTCTTTTCTCCTCTCAGTGTTTTCTGTACTTCTTCAATCGTGTCTTCATCTGCCAGCCGATGAAGGAGAGGTCCACAGTAAAGCCTGACAAAGCAGAAAATCTCAGTTAAAGTTGATGAAGTGTGTTAAACATCTGTGGAGCGCATCATTGGTCTGGTGTTTACCGGGCACACTGAGGTTCTGGTAGAGGGGAACAGAGCAGCTGGTTCAGGTGGAGGCTCTGCCTCATGCAGCACAGCCATTGGATGAAAGCTTTAGCAACATGGGGCTGGGGCTGCCAGTTACTCACACCTTCATCCTTTAAAGTTTTCATCTTCCTCTCAAACTCGTCCTCTACAGACAAAATAAGACAAAGTTTCAGTGACACAGAACCAGAGACCAGCAGCAGTTTGTCTTCTTGTTCAGGCTGATGTGGAAGCATCAGTGCTGCTGCTGTCACACAAACTCTGACTACAGTCCATCTGCTGACTGCTTTCAGAGAGACTAACCTGCTGACAGCTGACTGTGAATAATTAACAGAATAATCAGATTTATGGAGATGAAACTGTAGAAGTTGAGACCAACCTGGGCTATTGGGGTCACACACAAACCACAGCAGGAGGGCGTGGAGGACAGTTTCAGCTTTTTTTTCAGCTTCAAGCTTTAAGATGTTAAACCAGAAAACAGTCACACAGACTGGCAGCTTCAGCTGGTCGGGGATGTTTTCTAAGGCTGAAGTCTGAACCTGCAGAGCTTCTTCAAACACCCTGTGACGCAAACCCTCAGGAGCCTGCACAGAGAGGTACCACACAGACAAGATGCTCATGTGTACCACAGAAACACATCTATGACCTGTCAGAGTAATTAAACACATATTTCACGATTAACCTCAGTACCTTATGCAGACGCTTTAGTTGTAGCTTCTTCTGTTCATCACTGCTCACTTTTGGCAGGAGAGCTTGTACATCTATTTTATGATTCCTGTCATATTCAGTGCACATCTTATCTCCAATTAACAGTCCATAGAAGTACTGTCTGATGGGGTAAGCAGCTGTGTAACTACTGCTCTGTAAAAAGTCCTCCACAGCTGGAGTCAGCATCATTGTCTTCTGATCCACAACACTTATGACGAAAGTGGTGAGTTCTCCACGCTCAACTTTTTTACGCACCCATGATGGCAACTTAGAACTTGGTTTTTCTGGTTCAACATATTTTTAAATGGAGAGTTTGAATGTTTTGTTCTCTTTTTTACCAACATGATTTAAAGCTTGACTCAGAGCACGTTCTCTCTTCTGTGAGTCGTTCAAACCATCCAGATTCACTTTACTTAAAAACCTGAGTATACCATCCAGTCTTTTAATGCTGTTCTCACCAGGTGAAGATGATTCATTTGCAAACCTACCCCTATCTTCTAATCTTGAATAATCATTTCCTGCTATTGAAGCAAAGACTGACATGAGAGCAGGGTCTAATTTGAAATGCTCACAAAACTTTGAACGTGTGTAGAGCTTAGCAGGAATTTTGCCATCCTTCTTTCTTTTCCACTCAAAGTTGCCAAGATGAAGGAAACCTTTGTGCACATCAAAGATGTAAAAATCCTTATCAATGGACAGCACAGCACATTGATTCTGATTTGCAACAGAAACAATTACAGGGTCTGCCTCTCCTAAACACTGTTCAAACATGATGTCTTTTTCCTTTAAGATTTCTATGACGACATCTTTTACCAGAGGTGGTAAGACGTTACATCCTTGTGGTGCAGCGTCAGGCTCAGTCTCTGCTACTGTCTTTGCTTTTTCCAGTTTATGTTTTAGACGATACACAAGTGTTTTGTGCTTCTCAGGCCCTGAGCCTCCATCCAGGAAGACGTACGGAGTGACTTCACAGTCTTGCAGAGTCTCAAAGAAGTTACAGACCTCATCTTTGAATCCAGGATAATCTCCTCCACAGCGCTGGTCCAGCTTTGGATCAGACGTATAATACAAAGAATAGTACAGAGCTGCACCATCAATGATGAGACCTGTTTTTTCTATATTAACCTGTTCCCAGAGACACAAATCATCTATAAGTTTCTTTAAATTTGAAACCTCCATTATTCCTTAAAGTGTTGTGAAGGTGAGCAGTGATTATTGTGCTAATGGCTCTGTGTCTGCAGATATTTATACACCTGCTAGAACATCATACAGGTACACACCCACACTGACAGAACCAGTCACACCTGTTCTGCCTAATCTAACATACCTATGTTACTCTTTGGTTTCATTTCTTTCATCTTCATGTTTTGATTTTCTGTTTCTTTTCACTCTGTGGAGCAAAATCAAATGTGTTTCATTAGCTTTCCAACTCTGTTAATAAAGCAAAGGTACTTAGTGTCCATCACAAAGGCTCAACCCTGCCATGAACTGGAAACTGTTGCAACACCAGCCTCACCGTCCACAGTGAAGACAGTGTTATATAACCATGGACTGAGAGCGTGCTGACTAAGAAAGAAGCAACAGCTCCATAATCGACATCATGAAGCTCGACTGAAATTTGTAGTTGCTCACATGGATGAGCAAAATGTTTTTGGAGAAAAGTTTAAGTTTGAGCAGATGACACAATTGACCCTGTGCACGAGAAAATGCTAACTTCCTGGTTTGAGACCGGATGTGGGGTTGTACATTTCCGGTAGCTTTACTTTGCGGTCAATCACTACTGCGAAGATATCCTCCAAAATCATGTCTAAAACTCGAAAACGGAAAGATCGCGTTAAGTTACAAAGAGCAGAAGGTGGGAACACTCACCACTGTGTGTCATAAAAAATCTAATGATCAATTTTGACGTCTAAAGAGTTTAGATCGATCAGTTGTTTACATCACTCAACACAAGCAGAACTGCATTACTGCAGCTGAAGACACATCGTCCACATTCAGAAGCACATCTCTGTATAGTGACTGGTCTTATGATCTAAACAGGCAAATGTTCAGCATTCAAACTGCAGGTGAAGAATAGTCAAACCAGATGTTTCCCCCATTATGTCGAGATCAGCTAGTCAAGTACACACCTACACAGCATGTTAACAAACCGTGAAAAAAGCCACACAAAAAATGAATGATTGCTGGTAACGGTTTCTATACGTTAGTATTTACGAAGGGTATGTTGTGACTTACCTTCAAAATTACAGCGGTCCCTCGCTATAACACGGTTCACCTTTCACCTCCCTGTTTCGCAGATTTTTTAGTGCAAGTTTGCATGCTTATTTTTACGTCACATTGTGTCCTGCGTCCTGATCGCTGCAGACGATCTCCTCCGTGACGTCTCTCCTGTACAGTACAGAATCGCTGCATCGATCGCTAGCAGTGTGACTCTGAAGTGCAGTACTGTATGTCCACGATGTCCACCAAACGTTTTGCACCGTCAAAAAATAAAATTGACTACTTGATTTCACCTATCGCTGGTTATTTCTAGAACATAACACCCGCGATAAACGAGGGACAGCTGAGAAATATAACATTTGAATCCCTTTTCTCTTTTGCCCTGAGGTGTGGGGAAAAAATATCGACAAGTCGATGAACATCATTTACAGATATATTTGCCCAAGACATCTATAGAAATGTAAATCACCGCTTGATTCATTCATTTGCTTAACTTGTTTTGGACCATAAACCAGGCGCGAATAGGACACCGGAAACAAAGCTCCCCACAGGAGTTTCCGCACCGGAAGTAGCATATGCTAACGTGCACATAGTCAATACACACATGAAACTGTTTTTGGAGAGGTCAAAGCAGCCCAAAGAGAAAACAAACAAACAAACATGCCTGTGAAGGTTCTCAGTCATCCAGGTCAACGTAGTCAAAGGAGCTAAACTGAAGAAGCTTCTCGGATGAGAGGTGAAACGTCTTCAAGCAACTTAAAGAAGTCCAGACTCTTTTCTTTGCAAGCTCCTTAAACAAACAAACAATTAAACCAAAAAATAAATCTCATTAGATATTAACCCATAATGCAAATAAGCATACAGCCTGATGTAAATCCACTTGCTTTCCTAAATTTGTAACTTTTGCAAAAGATTTAGATTTTTCTGATCTAAATTTTGCTGTAAGTGTTGGAAACATTTTATATTTAGATATTAAAACCAAAGTAAAAGCAATACATGACAACAAATATACTGTAAAAGAAGTCGATGCCAATGTTAATGCATTAACTTCTTGCCAATACTAATGTCAATTTGTGAATTACCTGTCACTGCGCTAAACATCTTTTTTTTTTTTAAATCCCTTGCTTTTACAGCTCCAGTGATAACTGTGAAAACTAAAAAAAAAAGTATTTTAATCAGTGACAGACCAGTGACCTGTCCTAACCCCCACCTCTCACCCAATGACAGCCCCTCATGACTCTGAAATTTATAATTGTCAATAAAAGAAAGAAAATGGATGTCTGTCCAGTCAGGTACAATCCTTCATTCATCCATCTATTCGCTTCCGCTTATCCTTTTCAGGGTCGCGGGGGGCGCTGGAGCCTATCCCAGCTGTCGTAGGGCGAGAGGCGGGGTACAGCCTGGACAGGTCGCCAGTCTGTCGCAGGGCCAACACACAGGGACAGACAACCAGTCGCACTCACTTTCATTCACACCTAGTGACAATTTGGATTATCCAATTAACCTATCCCCACAAGCTGCATGTCTTTGGACGGTGGGAGGAAGCTGGAATACCCGGAGGGAACCCACGCAAACACGGGGAGAACATGCAAACTCCACACAGAAAGACTCCGGCCTGATGTTGGAATTGAACTCAGGACCTTCTTGCTGTGCGGCAACAGTGCTAACCACCGTGCCACCCAGGTACAATCCTGTAGTTAGGAAATGGCTGGAAGCAATCTGATAGCAATGTCTGATTCCTGGCTCTTGAGGGAATGTTGTTTTCCAGCATGCCAACATACAAAATGTCATACAGTGCACTAACAATTGTTGTAAAAATATTAGTTACTTTGGCTGTGCTGCAGTTAAACCTTCTAGCTAGGTCTACATAGCCACAATTAAGTTTGAGCTTCATCGGGGTTAGAAATAACTGGTAAACTAGGGGCATCATTTGGACAGTACAATCAGAATGATATTTGAGTTCAAATCTGGAAAGAAGGGCTTCTAAAAACAGGACAGTAGCAGCATCAGGCAATCCAGTATAGTACTGGACCCTTTCAGGATTGTCAGATATTTGACTGAATGAGAAAGTCTGATTCTGATTCTCTACTTGTTTTTTTTAGTTTTTCATTCTCTTGTCTTAGTAGCCTATGTGATTCTGAATGTCTAGCACCAGAACAAGACAGTTGGGAAAAAAAATGGGGAACTTACAGTAGCTGTATAAAAGGCCCCAAAGTTCATAGAATAGTTTTACTGGTGTTTATAAGTTTATATAAGTTCATTTAATATTCAGTCTTCTGTCTGTCTGGGCCAGCCCACCTTCTAGTGACATCATCCGGTTAGTAAGGTGGGCAGTTTAATGTCGGATGAGCAGTGTTGGTCCGGAGGGGTGCACTGATTCCTGGGGAATGTTAGGTGTGCGTAAATGACAAGTAAGTAGTGACCTGTGTTGTATTTTGCCTTTGTTTGTGTCAGTACTGTAGTATGTTACCATTTAGGAGGTAATGTAATGGATTGGATTTATATAGCGCTTTTCTAGGCACCCAAAGCGCTTTACAATACCACTATTCATTCACTCTCACATTCATACACTGGTGGAGGCAGCTACAGTTGTAGCCACAGCTGCCCTGGGCAGACTGACAGAAGCGAGGCTGCCATATCGCGCCATCGGCCCCTCTGGCCAACACCAGTAGGGTAAAGTGTCTTGCCCAAGGACACAACGACCAGGACAGAGAGCCCAGGGATCGAACCAGCGACCTTCAGGTTACAGATGCGATTCCCAACCCCCTGAGCCACGGTCGCCCCATTTTCTGATGTAGTCCATAGTTGGAGCGGTAGGCCACGCATGCAACGCGTGAGTTCACCCTCATTTCATATGCTAATTTATGTTGTTAGCTTACCCGTTCGTATGTCCATAATGTCATTCCTGTGTTATCTGACCTTCTCTGTATGATGTATGTTATGCTTGTGATTGTTTACTTTGAAGTAGCGGAGTTTGTAGCGAACAATTAGGTACGTGGATTAATAAAATAGCGAACGAAGTTCGACCGGAAGTATGGCGTCCCGCTTGCCCTTCACAATAACAGCATTATAGCGGATTATAATGGGGGACGCTTATATTTTGTATAACTACCGGAAGTAGTTCCTGTGTACTGACGGTTGCTTAACCTCGCACTAATACCGTTTAGTTGCATAGTGTGAGCAGTTTGAAGTGTATTATATTTTTCTGATCTTTATATGTGATTATGTTAACTATGTTGTATTATGTTTATATTTGAGTATTTGACTTGTCTATTATCTTAATTTATCGTTATTTCCCTTGTTTATTTCCTTTGTAGGAAACCACACACACACACACACACACACACACACTCTTATGTACACCCAGAGGCGGAGCCAGACATTTGAAACACCCGGGGCTTAGCCCTAAAGGGTAGTATGCATGTGGTATTTTTTCTTTTTTTTTTTGGGGGGGGGGGGGGGGGGGGGGGGCTAGAAATGACTGAAAGATTGATAGGCTCTGTTTTGAGTTTTGTTCAAAAAAGAATGACTTCATATAGGGAAAAATATATATCACACATGCAGGACACCTTAAACTAGTTTTTTAATTAAGCAGCAAGGCAGAACAAAGTCGGGGCTGTATCAAGACACGAGGACTAAACCCCAATTCAACCAGACCCAGAACTGATCCGGAATTAAAACAGGACTACAACAGTTCAAAATCAGGACTACTTAGGATTTAACCAAGACAGAACCAGAATCAGAACTAGATGATAGCACTAAAAATCATCATAGACCTGCACTACACTTATTTTTTAATTCTACCAAAGTCCACTATTTAGATTGAGAAAAGTTTATATAATTATTTAGCCTTGTTGTGCAAACAAGCCTAATAAATGTTCAAGCTTAATAAATGTAGAATTTGAAAAATAGTAAACCTAAAAAGAAACACTAGGTACGAGATACATGAGGACCTATGATACGGTGATACTTTTGGTAAATAACCATTTGACTAACATGTCTGTCTCACCTGCTCTTGTTCATCTCTGTTCTGTCCTCATTCTCCATCTCCCTCTCTGTTCCTCTCTCTCCCTCTTTGTGCTGACAATCATCAAATATACAGTTGAAACCAGATATTTACAAACTCTTCAGATCAAAACACAAACACTTTTTTAATTGTAACATCAAATCAGACTAAATGTTTATTTTTTTAGATTGATAAATATAAAAAACATATTTGTTAACTTTAAGAGTAAAGTGAGAAACTATCTGTATTTCTTAATTATAAATGGCACCAAATTGTATTCAAAATTCAGCCACACTTATGGAGCTCCACAGTTCTTTTCCTGGTGTTTTGGTTGACATCTCTGGATTTTCCCATGTCAAAGAAACAGGCTCTGTGTTTTGCCTTATATGCATCCACAGCTGTGCCACCAATTTACTCACATGGACTCTACTAACCTATCAGAAGCTTCTTCAGCTCAGAATGGAATCGTCTGGAGTTTTCTTATTAATTAACAATAAACTTAGTGTACATGTACTCCTAAATTTGATGAAAGTGATAAAAAAAAAAGAAAGCTCTCTCTCTCTTTATTCTGACATTTAACTAATTCAAAAGATATTTCAATATTTTTCTAAAACAAAAGTTTACTCTAAATTGATGTTGTACAGTAAAAATGTTTTATGTTTTCTCCCTAAAGTGTATGTAAATATCTGGTTACAAATGTGAATATCCTGCTGTGTACTCAAATCCCTCTTGTTTTGCATAGAAATATACTGAACAACATGCAAAGCATAATATATAAAATAACATTTACCTGAGTTTTTTTCTTTGAAAGAAGCCTCTAATGTCCATTCTTATATTTCAGTACATAACTGAAACCGATTTAGTCGGGGAGGGTAAGAACTGAAAATATGAAATAAACACACGTAAGCTAAGACTCTCTAAAAAAATAGCATTTGTTCGGCTTTTCATTTCGCCATTTGTTGATTCACTTGAAGAGCAAGTAACGTAATATTGGTCAAGTGATCAGTTTGACATCAATCTTTCATGATACACCGTCATATTTACATTATTTGTACAGTACGAATGATTTGCTTTGGTACCTGGTCGAACTTAAGCTCTCCTTAGTATGGCTGGCTCCGTTTCTCCAACAGCGCACACAGGCAGCAGCTGCCCCGCCCCCTCGCTCAGTCGCTTAGTGCCTGAGCTTGGATCATACCAATATCAGGGGGGGATTCACGCACAGTCGTAAATTCCCACAGTGTGCACTATGTGCTTCGAATATTGTGTGTACTTTTTGTTTTATACAGTTGTCAGCCAGGCATCTAACTATGAAAAAATTACACTCCAAAATACCCCGGGCTTCTGACAAAACAACCCGGGCTTAAGCCCAGTAAGCCACCCCCACGCTCCGCCCCTGTGTACACACCCGCTGTGTTTACAGCCCCAGAAATTGAGTGGTGACAATAAAGTGCCTCAAACGGAACCTCAAGCTCCCTCCTTCTTTCGTACTCTGGGACAATTTGGCCTTAAGTGGTGTTCTGGCCGACACACCGGGGTGATCGTAGTGCTCAAAGACTGAATCAGTGCCACAGCCGTGCCTATCTTTGATATCTCCACTACAGTAGCTGTCTGTGTATCTGCATTGTTGGAGTGATGTAGCTCATCTGATCTTTCACTCTGATTTTCACCACTAGCTGGGACCTTTTTTCTTCTTTTTTCTAATAGGTTTGTGGTCATCTGGAAACTGAAAAGACTGGGGTGAGGTTTTCACGTCTGTGGACGTGTTTAAAAAGGGAGAGAGAAATTTCTGATCATACAGTAGCCCTCCATTAGTTATGTTTAATAGTGACCATAATTTAAGGATCTTGAAAAGAAAAGTGTCTGGACTTGAAGCTTCTCTCAGAGAGGTGAAATGTCTTCAAGAAACTTAAAGAAGTCCAGACGCTTTTCTTTCCATGCTCCTTAGATTACAATGACCTGGATGACTGAGAACCTTCACAGACAGGGACCCTAATTATTCAAATCTTACACATCGTTGTACTATTTGGTTTTTAAGCTTACCAGAAAGTTCAGTGCTGTCAAATTTTGCAAGGTATTTGTTGGTTAGATATCTGTTTTGGTCATTAACTCACACATAGGCTATGGATAGTATTTTCTTACACAGACAACGCTTTTTGGATGTAATTTTTATTCCTCTGAGTGTCGAAAGCTAGCTAAGGTTAATATATAGCAAAGTGACCCTTAGCTTTCAATCTTTGCTTAATATTAAACCCGATTCTTTGATCCCCATGATAGAACAGAGAAAACTCGACTCAGAGTGGTCAAAACATTTATATATTTTATTCAATCATCTTCCGGAAGAGAGAGCCCTGCACAGCCCAAAGCCAGTTGCAGAATCTCTAACATTAGAAGCTCAACATGAGTCTCATATATGTGTTATTTTAGTACTTCAGACGTCACACACAGTTTCAATACAAACAACTCCTTCTACTCAGTTCCTCTTTTCTTTGTGTCTTACTTCCTGTGCAGCTTGCAATAACTTCCCCTTTCTAAGGTCTGTTGCCAGGGTAACCTGTCACCCTTCGTCTGAACTTAGTTTCACTCTGTCTGCTCCTCATATACTGCAAAAACATGCAGTTTCCTGTTAGCCTGTGACCTAGTCAAGTCTGGGCCTCTCATAAAACAATCTAATCAGCAAATAAGCATTAATAATATGTATTAATTTCTTAACATTATATAAAAATGACATCAAAACTGTGGCGATGTCTTTGTTTTAAAAAAAATACAACAAAATAGTCTATATAAGTAAAATTACTTGTAAAAGCCGGTGTATCTTTTAGTAGCAGGTTTTAATTGTTCATTGCTAGCTATATTAGCTAACTAAAGTAAGAACTTACTTGCTCTTATCTTACAAGTTTATTCATTCATTTATTGATTGTAAGGTACCTTATCAACTGCACCAACTTCCACGGTTCATATTTGCTGTGTGGTCGGCTGCAATGTTCGATCGCACGACCGGCAAGAGAATAAGGTTGAAAATGGTTTATCTTTTCATTCTTTCCCAACCTGGAAGCAACATGAGGCAGCTCGTGTATCGATTTTACCAAACAATGGTGTCTAGCCTGGATAGCAGCTGTGAGACGAGCTGTTATCCAGTTCTCTTCCATCTCCAAATATCTGTTGGTGCTCCAGACATTTTCATTCCGGTAAGTTCTAAATATGTTCATATCACTCTTTATAGCCTATTAGTTTTATTTTCGATGCGCTCTGAGGTCATAGCAAATTAGAACAAACATCCTACTGAGTGATTTTGCAGAACTACCTTCTATTTATGGAGTTGCTAATTATTTGGCGTTATTGCAGCAAACCAGCCTATGAAATGGATGAAACATCGTGACTGGGTTCCAGCGCTACACAAGGGACCTGCTTCAAACATACCACCATGCCAATCAGATTACTTCTTCCATGTGAGGGTGAAGAGGTGACCCTTCTGGATAAGATGGTGAAGGTTTGCTGCGTTTGGTGAACAGTGTGATAGTAAAACCAGGGAAAATGAAACCTGCTCCTGTTAAATATTCTTAAGTCTTTGCTGTATAAATAGCGGTACTTTGTTTTTCAAAAGATACAGTAAATAAATTAATGTTAGTAGTGGGTGATACCATGTAAACACTGTCATAATTTGGTGTAAACATTTTGTAATTTGTAAACTATAAATGACATGGATTCTACATTGTAACTGATGTGATGTTCTGTGTAAAGTGTGCATGTTAGTCCCCGTAGGGAAATAGTTCCTCTGCATTTAACCCATTCACCCAGTGAAGCAGTGGGCAGCCACCAATGCAGCGCCCGGGGAGCAGTGTGTAGGGACGGTACCTTGCTCAGGGGTACCTCAGGGTAGCCGTTCAGTGGAGTCGAACCACCGACCTTCCGATCATGGGGCCACCACTCTACCTACTGAGCTATCCCCTATAAAGTGGTTTTAATTAAAAAAAAAAAAAAAAAAAAAAAAAAGAGGCAAAAATTAGTTTGTTTCTTTATTCAATTTTTGAACAGTGGTACTCAGTCAGTACATATTCAGTAAATGCAAATTATTTACATGACAGTGCACTACAGCCATAAATCTAGACCCCTAGATAAAACATTATGGCATTATAGCAGTGACAACTCCTCCACAGTAGCAGGTGGAATTTTTTTTGAGGACGGCTCCTTTTACCTTTTGGTCTGTTTATGTTTTGATCAAGAGCCTTTTTTTGGGCAGCTGAAGAGGAGAAGTCTATCTTATGGCCAACCTCTGGCTGTATCTTGGTCACATTCCCCAGCAAAACCCAGTATGCAGGTTCATCTGTAACAGTCCTTGTGCCACAGATCCGCACTGTTGATCATTTGCGGATCTGCAAATGTGCGGAACATTAAACAGAAGAGCAGTGACGTGGGTGCAGGTCTCCGCGCCGCGACTTCAGCCGCAAGAACTATGAGCCAAGGCCGACACAAATGTGTTTAATCTACTTCATCATAAATGTAACAAAGTGTTTAGAAAGTTAGCAGATACATGTAATTTTTCATTTCTTTATGTGTCTATCTATAGAACGCTGCATGTTATAGTCTAAATCTGCCTGTTCTCTTTCAGAAACCTGCCTGCAGAAAATGAACCTAAAGTATCTAATGCAAGGATGTCATCACTTTAGAGATGGGGAAAGGATAAAGTGACAATTATGAATCCCTTAATATGATACGGAGATTCTGCAGGTCATTAATCAATGTATAAAACTAAAATAAAATGTATTTTTAGTGACACAGGATACAAATATGGAAGCAAGTTGTATAATTAGAACTATTTATAATAAATATGAATATAAGTACAATAAGTACTTGAGCTGACTTACCTTTGTTTGAATGACGACTTGTACGCGCTGACTCCACAGACAAGGTACGAAAATATGTCAGGCTATGTCAATAGCGGTTGGTCTTCAGGGTTTCTACTCCACGGCCGTATTTCATACGGGTCCACGTTTCCAATGCACGCTATTTTCTGCAAGTACCGCTGCTTTGGGGGGGCGATCGTGGCTCAAGAGTTGGGAGTTCGCCTTGTAATCGGGCAGTTGCCAGTTCGAGCCCGGCTTGGACAGTCTCGGTTGTTGTGTCCTTGGGCAAGACACTTCACCTGTTGCCTACTGGTGGTGGTGGTCAGAGGGCCCGGTGGCGCCAGTGTCCGGCAGCCTCGCCTCTGTCAGTGCACCCCAGGGTGGCTGTGGCTACAATGTAGCTTGCCATCACCAGTGTGTGAATGGGTGGATGTGCCCGTACCTCGCCAGCTGACGTCAGTTCTGTTTATTCTCCCTCTCTCGCCTCTGTTCCCTCTTTCTCTCCCGCTCTCTCTTTCTGCTGCTGGGGCAGAGCCCACACACCTGGGGATGATCAGCACACATGCCGCTGATTATGAATTAGAGTGCTACTTAAGATGGCGGACCTGCTCAACTCGTCGCTGGATCGTTGAGCCATCAGTGTCAGTCATCCTGCAATCTGCAAAGTTTAAGTCGTGAGTACGCCTGAACCTGGAGACTAACGGTTTATCTGTATGTGTGTAGATTCCCCCCTGGACCCGTTCCCTGTGCACTGTGACTGAGCATGAGCCAGAGTGGTGGTGGAGAGAAGAGGAGCTGTTTGTGTTTAAGAAAGCTGTGTGGAAATCTTCCCTTCCTGGACTCCTGCCCCTTTCACTCCTGGAACCCCGGCCCCTTTTCTCAAACACCTTTGTATATATATTTCACTGTGGAGAGCACTGTAAATAAATTCACTCTTGTTTGAAGGAGTTAGTGGTCTGCGCCTGAGTCTGCTTCAGGATGACTGGATGTGTAAAGCGCTTTGGGGTCCTTAGGGACTAGTAAAGCGCTATACAAATACAGGCCATTTACCATTTTGAGCTGCTTTTAAGCATCTTTCTTGTAGTCGTCGTTCCAACAGTGTGTTTGTTTTGATTTGTAGACCCCGAAAATGGCGCCACGCTCCCACAGTGCATTGCGGCGTGACGTCAACTCCAAAGCCCTATATATAAGGTGCACTTAAAATCCTTTAATTTTCTCAAAAATCGACAGTGCGCTTTATGTATGAATCACTGAGAGTTAAAAACTGTGTAAATTATTTTATCTTTAATAAAATGATCAGTGTTGCTGCTTTACCAGGTGTAACAATGAAGTTTAACATCCAGGCATGCATGAAAACAGAATTTATTAAATTTAACGTAGTTAGAAATTAGCAGGAAACTAGCTCGCTAGTTTTTACCTAAACATGTTACACCATGTTCTGACTGAGAGATTTCTGAAAAAATTAAAACATACAGCTCTGCTACCACTTCCGACACCAATGAAGACGGCAATGAACTTGTTTAGGGCTACCGAAGTTGGACTAGCTGGTATATAATGATGTGCTACGTGATTGCTAGAGACACAGCTATGTTAACATAACATTAGCACAGTGAAGGTGGAGGAAGAACGCTAACTTTTTTCCATTCGATAAAAGTTAAGGTGCGGCTTCCCGATGGTTAGGGACAAATGTAATTGCCTGGTAGGATACTGTAAACCAGGGGTCGGCAACCCTGGGCACGGGTGTCACAGCTGACATGCGAAGGGTTAACTGTTGGCACGACCATAGCTGGACTGGCCATCAGGTATAACAGGCATTTCCCGGACCAATGATTTTTTTTTTTCTTGTAACGGCATAAACAATGAAAGGTGGTGGATTGGCGGAGCTTCCACAGAGGCCAGCGGGTGGATTAGGGAAAGAGAAGGCAGGAGGAGGAGAGACCCGAGGCAGCTGCCTTCTCCAGGTAAGAAGTTATGACCTGCAGTCTATCTGGGTCAGATATAAACCAAGTTTAGGTGGAGTTTATTTTCGTTGTGCTGACTTTTTACAGTCAGTTACAATAACTCGTCCTGCGTACTAGCTAGAATGACGGAGTTTCTATACAGCTGGTTGGGTGCTATGATGTTACTGAACTTTATTTTGTGAACTTTATTCATAAGGTTAGTAGAGTTGCCAACCGTCCGGAATCGTGTCGTATTCAGAAATATTTTTTTACGCGTTTCGTATTGAGCTGAAAAGGAACACAGTTTGTCCCGTACTTCAGCTAGAATGGAAAAAGACACAAAGCTGGAGTTATTGTGCATTTTTACACTGCAGCTGTTTCTTCTCCTCTTTCCCTCCCTCCTGATTCTTCTTCAGTCAGGAAACTGATCAGCTGATCAGCTTTTCTCTCTTGTTTGTTTAATGCCCACTTTGCGCCAGAAAGAAGAAACCAGCGGATGTCGCACTAAACAACAGCGGTACGTTTAAGCTTGATCAGCTGTTGTTAGAATTTATTTAATGTTAATTTCTAGTATCAGCTGATGTTTGCTGGAGCCACAGCTGTAAAGCTGCTGGTCATGATATCGGTTTGGATATGTGGTGAGAGGGAAACATGAAGATGAAACCAGGAGATGTCTTTACTAGGGCTGGGTATCGTCACTGATTTCTTGAATCGATTCCGATTCACACGGTCCCGAATCGATTCGATTCGAATTGGGGAAATTTTGCCTCAGAGAGTCAGAAATATTATAATTCAGACCCTGCATCAGTACATTTCCATATTTTTATATCTATAAAAGAAAACTGACACTTTATCAAAGGTGTGAGCATCACAGCAGATACCTTTGTGTCAAAGTAACTGAGGATAAAACACAGAAATACGTGAAGGTGATTTTTTGAAAAATATTCAGCAGCAGATCAAAAACGAAAGAAAACCATTAATCAACATATGAACATTACCTGATGCTGCTGAAGTGAAGCAGAGCAAAGTTACAGAGGTTTTATTAGAGTCACAGCTAAGCGTTTTGCAGTTTTGAATAATTTAAAGTTTATATTTGTTCAGTAGCCTACTGAACAGCAGAAATGAGGCTTTCTTTTCGGAAGTAAGTAAAGGAAAAGAACAGCGGCTGACAGCGCTGTAAATAACGGTAGACTTGAGCGTAACAAGCAAGCGAATAATACAGAAAACAGATTTTTAGACGGGAAACTGTTCTTGAAGTATACAGAGAGAGAGAAATGTGTGATTTTATCGTGGTGGAAGCAAAACAGCAAAAGTAAGAGGGAATTCATGACGATGATTATGTGAAGCGTAGTTTGGATCTTCTTTTGCTGCTGGTTCAGTCAATATCATTTGAAGAGAGATAAAACCTGCAGCTCTAGAATCTAGCATGTGAACACAAAGCGCGGACCCACCGAAACATCAGAATCGGCAAGCTGTCGGCTCGACCGTGTCCGTGCCGTGAGAAAGGCGACATCTCACTGATTCTGATCCCTCGGCGGGTCCGCACTTTGTGTTTGCATCTTTGTGCAAAATCCGTGTACCCGCTCTCATTTACTGTTTTAGCTGTTTGATGGTTGTTGAAAATTTGTGAGGTTTAACCTGAGATTCTGGTGTTTCGAGCAAAATAAATTTATATTAAAAAATCGATTCAGGATTTTAATGAATTGATATCACATTATCCAAGCTAGAATCGATTTTAATCAATAAATCGATAATCAAAACCCAACCCTAGTCCCTACTGAATCATCAGAGCTGAACAGGTGATGGAGAAACAGGTTTACCTTTTAGGTGACATGAATGAGTTGAAGGGAAGTTCTGAACTGTTTCTGAGAGACAAATTACACCAGGATCCTTTTCTAAGTAGCTGACAGCTGGTAACTGTGCAGGGGCGGGTCTAGTAAAGTTTTGCCAGGGGGCCAGGTAGGGCATTAACAGGGAAAGGGGGGCACAAATAAATACTTTTCTTTCTTATTCTCATTTAAAATGTCTAGCTTTTAATAAATAATTATCTGAATCTTACAACCGAAGTTTTTATCTGACGTAAAATGTATAGAAATCATACATATACCAACAAGACAGTGTACATCACTGTCACAACAGCATCTGTTTTCAGTCAAAGCTGGTGGGCCGGTGCCGATTTTTTGTCCCAGTCCAGCCCTGGGCACGACACGCAGTGAATTAATCTGAGAAGGTACATTAAAAAATAAATGCCGGTGCACATCACAAATCAGCTCGCATAGATACATTAGTTGTGCTGCTTCTTAATGATGGTATCTTAGCTAACAACCCCAACTACCAGATTCAACTTGTAAAAATAACTCGCCTACCGGTGAGAGAGACGTTGCTAGCTGTCAGTTTTTTCAAGCGATGTTGAAATTTCCACATTCCGACATTTCAAATGCTTCAGGAGCTTTACGCTCAGCACAGCATCAACACAACGTAAATGCATGGATACATCGAGACAGAATTCACAATGCGTTTTCGGGACTTTCAGGTGTATGGACCAGTGTTTTCTTTTCTGATCAAACCAGAAAGCTTTAATGAGCAGCTAGATTTGTCTTGCATTAACTGGTTGAGTTAATGCCAGTTAATGCAACATCGAAAGATGATTGAACTGAAAAGCTCGACTCTGTGGGGGTCAAAGTTTGCAGAACTATGAATGCATCTGGAATCCACATCTGTGAGTGTTCATGGAGCTTGCATTTTCACCTGCTGGACATCACTACCTGTCACGTTTAACTGTCTTCAGAACATTGCAGAGGCCTTATTGACAGGATTTGGCTCTACATGTCTGTGTGAGCAGATTTTCTCTTGCATGAGTGTCCTCAGGTAGCCGTCTGAATGCTGGACACTCGGAGACCTGTGTGTCTGAGTGGGAGACCAGAGATCACATTAACATGTGTATCTCTGTATTAACAAACATGCCAGGCCCAGTTCATTTTTCTTATCATTGTTGTGAGGAGACCATAAATAGCATTTACATTTTCTGTTGTACAGTTTATTTGCTGTTATGGAGTTCTTGTTATGGATAAAAAGTGTCTTTTTTGTTTCAAAATAGCTGATAGCTGCCAACATCTGCGAACAAATATAATTATAAATTATAAAGTTGTTCTATATAGTGTGTAACTGTTAATATAGAGCGTTATTAAATTTATAATGCGATCATATAGTGCATTGACTTCTGAGGAAATTTTAGATGGCACTCATCAGAAAGGTTGCCGACCCCTGCTGTAAACGGACCAAACTTCAGTCAGTAGAACTGAAGTGAGATAATCCATCCACAATACGAGGTTAGTCATTAATATACTGAAACAACATGGGAATAGAGCAGCTGTGAGAGAATTCAACATTAACGAATCAATGGTACAGAAGTGGAGGAAGCAAGCAGAATAAGTTGAGTAAAGTTTGACTTATCTGACTGTTTTGTTTCGCTTAATGCATCTTATAATCCGTTGTGCCATATGGTCCGAAAAATACAGTATTTGCTTAAGCAAAAAGGAACAATTTTAACCTAATCTTAAAAGTAGAGATAGTGTCTGTCTCCTGAATCCAAACTGGAAGTTGGTTCCACAGAAGAGGGGCCTGAAAACTGAAGGCTCTGCCTCCCATTCTACTTTTAAATACTCTAGGAACAACAAGCCTGCAGTGCTAGAGTGAAGTGCTCTAATAGGGTGATATGGTACTACAAGGTCATTAAGATAAGATTGGGCCTGATTGTTTAACACCTTGTATGTGAGGAGCAGGATTTTGAATTCTGGATTTAACAGGGAGCCAATGAAGGGAAGCCTAAACAGGAGAAATCTGCTCTCTCTTTCTAGCCCCTGTCAGGACTCTTGGTGCAGCATTTTGGATTAGTAGAAGAAGAAGAAGAATCCTTTAATTGTCCCACAAGGGGAAATTTGTTTATTTTCAGTTTGTTTGTATTTTCACTCTAAGACAGCATGTTTCTAATTTTAGAGATATTGCACAAATGGAAGAGGGCAAATTGGTTTAATTTGTGCATTGAAGGGCACATCCTGGTCAACCAGCTTCAACCTGTTCACCCTGATCTGTGGATCTATGGAGCCTTTGAGAATTCAAATATGAAAAGTTGAAACTACTTGTACCAGTTTCACGGTCAGTGCCAAAGTTTCTGTGAAATCACATGACACAAAGCCTCACCTCCTCCTCCACCCATCTCACTGATCCTTCTATGTCTCTCAGAGAAAATCAGCTAATGGAGCCTGACATAGCTCACTTTCATTTTAGCTGAGTGGTGCTGTGGACACATAAATGCATCAATAATAAAAAAGATTGTTATCGGTTGGTACAGCACTTTTACTTTTAACACAGAACCATGGAGCCCAACACAATATTGGTTCATTTCTTGTGTTTGGAGCTTTTTTATGCTTGAATTATTCACAGGTCAGTGTTTTAAGAAACAAGCAAACATTCCTGTGAAAATGGTGAGCGAAAAGAACTGGATTGAAAATGAGTGAAAAAGCAGCCAATGTCCACAGAAGAACTTTGACCTTTGAATTGCTTGAAGTGAAATATAAAGAAATGAGGGGTGACTGAATAATTCTGTACAGTACTGTATTTAAACAAACTGATAAACATCAGACTGGAGAAAAAGCAAATTATTTTTATGCTGTTAAAGCTAACCAGTCACCAATGGTCACTATTTGATACCAACTGGAGACCAACACTATTGGTTGCTGCTACAGTTCAATATGAAATCCATCATTAGATGAAGATCAGTCATCATTCTGTCTCTTTTCATCTAATGACATCTGTCTTCACAACCACATCACTTCCTGTTTGGTTGACTTATTTTTTCCTTTAACTGGGCATCATTAATTACTTTCATAATTACTTGTTTAACACTGTTTCTGTCACTGTACTGCATTTGTCTACAACATCTGCATAGTGTCTTCAAGTGTCCACTGACTTTCATTAATACACAGTGAGCAAGTAACATAATGGACTAACCTCAAAATATAATCTTCTTTTTGAATAGCAGAATAACACCTAAGAGGGGAAATCACACAAAATGCCCTTAAACAAACAGTTAACAGTTTTCTTTTAAAATAATAGCGAGGCATTTTTGTTTTGTTTTTTTCTGTGACACAGTGGCTGATTTTGTAAATAAAACATATACATCATATATACTACACATCATATTATTCTTTACTTTGTTTCTGCACTCAGGTTCTTAAATTCTTGATTTTGCATGGACATAATAACTTGAGATAATTTATCAGCACGGGTTAAAGTGGGATTTGGTAGGTGGAGGAACCCTAAGATCAGGTGTAGCAGTTCAGTGTGGGAACAAGAATCATTTTGAAATAAGTCACATAATAATTACCGGATGTATGCTACCTCTGATGTAGCAGACATCGTCTTAAAGACACATCTTGAAAAATAACTGGTTTCTGTTTTTTTCCCCCTGTATATATTGTTTACCTGTGCACACATACCTGACCACTTAGCAGTCGTTGATTCCTAACTTTAGGAATTTATGTTGATTTAACATTTCCATGCATCCATGAAGATCAGTTTGTAGTTCACGTGTGAAGAGAAGGCACATTTCCACTGAGAGGAGCAGAGTTTGCAAAAGCATGTTCATCATGACGACTGCAACATGTACAGAAATATTACATCATCTGTTTTTTAATAGTTGTTCAACTGTATTTTAAGCACCAGCTATCCATTAGAATTTTCAGAGTTTATTATCAACGTAACAAATATATTCAAATAAACACATTTCTTATTTTGGAACTAATCTTTCAAGAAGTGAAAACAGTCTGTCCATCCTCTCCCTGCTCTCTCCTCTCCTCAGCAGAGGCGGAGCCAGACATTTGAAACACCCGGGGCTTAGCCCTAAAGGGTAGTATGCATGTGGGATTTTTTTTTTTTTCCCTTGGGGGGGGGTTAGAAATGACTGAAAGATTAATTGGCTCTGTTTTGAGTTTTGTTCAAAAAAGAATGACTTCATATAGGGAAAAATATATATCACATCTGCAGGACACCTTAAACTATTTTTTTAATTAAGCACCAAGGCAGAACAAGGTCGGGGCTGCATCAAGACACGTGGACTAAACCCCAATTCAACCAGACCCAGAACTGATCCAGAATTAAAACAGGACTACAACAGTTCAAAATCAGGACTACTTAGGATTTAACCAAGACAGAACCAGAATCAGAACTAGATGATAGTAGCACTAAAAATCATCATAGACCTGCACTACATTTATTTTTTAATTCTACCAAAGTACATTATTTAGATTGAGAAAAGTTTATATAATCATTTAGCCTTGTTGTGCAAACAAGCTGCAAAACTTAATAAATGTAGAATTTGAAAAATAACAAACCTAAAAAGAAACACTAGGTACGAGATACATGAGTACCTGTGATACGGTGATACTTTTGGTAAACAACCATTTGACTAACATGTGTGTCTCACCTGCTCTTGTTCATCTCTGTTCTGTCCTCATTCTCCATCTCCCTCTGTGCTCCTCTCTCGCTCTTTGTGCTGACAATCATCAAATATACAGTTGAAACCACATATTTACTCTTCAGATAAAAACACAAACACTTTTTTAATTGTAACATCAAATCAGACTAAATGTTTATTTTTTTTAGATTGATAAATATAAAAAACACATTTGTTAACTTTAAGAGTAAAGAGAGAAACTGTCTGTATTTCTTAATTGCAAATGGCACCAAATTGTATTCAAAATTGAGCCACACTTATGGAGCTCCACAGTTCTTTTCCTGGTGTTTTGGTTGACATCTCTTGATGTTCCCATGTCACAGAAACAGGCTCTGTATTTTGCCTTATATGCATCCACAGCTGTGCCACCAATTTACTCACATGGACTCTACTAACCTATCAGAAGCTTCTTCAGCTCAGAATGGAATCGTCTGGAGTTTTCTTATTAATTAACAAACTTAGTGTACATGTACTCCTAAATTTGATCAAAGTGATAGAAAATAGAAGCTCTGTCTCTCTTTATTCTGACATTTAACTAATTCAAAAGATATTTCAATATTTATCTAAAACAAAAGTTTACTCTAAATTGATGTTGTACAGTAAAAATGTTTTATGTTTTCTCCCTAAAGTGTAAATATCTGGTTACAAATGTGAATATCCTGCTGTGTACTGAAATCCCTCTTGTTTTGCATAGAAATATACTGAACAATATACAAAGCATAATATATAAAATAACATTTACCTGAGTTTTTCTTTGAAAGAAGCCTCTAATGTCCATTCTTATATTTCAGTACATAACTGAAACCGATTTAGTCGGGGAGGGTAAGAACTGAAAATATGAAATAAACACACGTAAGCTAAGACTCTCTAAAAAAAAAATAGCATTTGTTCGGCTTTTCATTTCACCATTTGTTGATTCACTTGAAGAGCAAGTAACGTAACATGGGTCAAGTGATCAGTTTGATATCCATCTTTCGTGATTCACCGTCATATTTACATTATTTGTACGGTACGAATGATTTGCTTTGGTACCTGGTCAAACTTAAGCTCTCCTTAGTAGGGCTGGCTCCGTTTCTCCAACAGCGCACTTACAGGCAGCAGCTGCCCCGCCCCCTCGCTCAGTCGCTTAGTGCCTGAGCTCGGATCATACCAATATCAGGGGGGATTCACGCACAGTCGTAAATTCCCACACTGTGTACTATGTGCTTCGAATATTGTGTGTACTTTTTGTTTTATACAGTTGTCAGCCAGGCATCTAACTATGAAAAAATTACACTCCAAAATACCCCGGGCTTCTGACAAAACAACCCGGGCTTAAGCCCAGTAAGCCACCCCCACGCTCCGCCCCTGCTCCTCAGCATCTTTTTACAGAGATTATTTTAATTAAAAAATAACCATAAGTAAATGCCGAAAGACTAACAACACAACCGTTACAACAATTAGGTTTTTGCAACACCAGATTTTCATATACTTACATTTAAAAGTGTATTCCTCTCCTGCGTTTACTCCCGCTTCGACTGCCATCGTTATCAGAAGAAATCTCCTGTATGGCCCACAATGAATTCTGGGATATGGTAGGACACAAAGGATACACCCAACCCATCCTTGAAATCTGGGCAAAAGTAGGACACATTTGTTGCCACATTTGGAGGACACTTCAAATTTGGACAGCCTTCATTGCATCGCTGTTACGTCATTGCCTACAAATACAGCATTTTGAAGCACCCTTCTCCTGAAATCGGACACAGCCAGTATCTCTACTTTTAAGATTAGGCTTAAAACTTTTCTTTTGCAAAAGCATATTGTAATAGAGTGAATTGTTGCCCCCCAGTGGTAAAATACAGAAGTGCCTGTTACAGGGCTAGTTCTTGGTTGACCAATATATAACAACAAAAAAGGGTAGTTTTCTGCACCGCTAAGAAACAACAAGTTAGTGTGTGATGTCCTGCTGTTCAATAAAGGCACCTATCCACGTCCTTCTGTCCTGATCCTTTTAAGAGCCTAATCCAGAATATCACAACTGGCGACGAGGATTCTAAAGATTTCCACAGCGTGACAGAGGCTGTAGGAGGGTTGTGTTCACATGTAAAGAAAAAGACAAATCAAGACGTTTTCTTCACGGCTGCAGTGGAACAGCTTTTGGTGAGCTAACATGGCGATGCATGTGGGTCGTGTTGAAGAGTATAATGAATCGAAGGAAGATTTTGAGTCATATTTGGAGCGGTTGGAGCAATGGATGTTGGCAAATGATGTTTCCGATGAGAAGAAAGTGTGCACGTTTCTCTCTGTGATCGGAGCAGATACATACAGGCTGCTAAAGAATCTTGTGTCTCCGAGGGTACCGAGTACCATGGGATATGCAGCGCTGACTGGGGCGTTAAGTGCGCATTATAAGCCGACTCCAGTGGTGATAGCTGAGCGTTTTCGTTTTCAGAAACGTAACCAGAAAGAAGGGGAGGCAGTTTCTGACTATGTTGTCGCCCTGAGGCAGTTGTCAGCCACATGTGATTTTGGACAATATTTGGATGAGGCCCTGAGGGATCGTTTTGTTAGTGGGCTGCGTTCTGATGCTGTGCAGCGCAAGCTACTATCGGAAAAAGATCTTACATTTCCACGTGCATGTGAGATTGCCGTATCCATGGAACTCGCTTTGAAAAATACGATGGAGTTCTCAGGACGCCAGGACCCTCACCACGTAAATGCCTTGACAAATGCTCCACATTTTTTCAACAAAGGATGGAAAGGACAGAACAGGCAAGAGGGCAATAACAAGCCAAAGAACTGGAAGGGACCTAAAAAAGACACAGGAATGAAGCAACCATGTTATCGTTGTGGTGGAAAGCATTCAGCACGTGAGTGCAAATTTAAGAGTGAAAAGTGTCATGTTTGTGCAAAAATAGGACACATTGCACGTGCTTGCAGGAATAAAAAATTCAGTCAGCAAACTCAGTATTTGGAAACTGAGGATGAATGCTCAAGTAGGAATGATGAAGCTGAACTTTTTGGAGTTTATTCAATGTACTCCATCACCTCCAGTGAGAAGGGATACACAGTGGATGTTGCGCTTGGGAGCAAGAACACCACCATGCTGCTGGATACAGGATCAGCAGTGTCGGTAGTATCAGACAAGTATTATCAGATGCATCTCACTCATTTCCCTATAAAACCAGCCAGTGGGCTAAAGCTCAAGTCCTACTCAGGCCAACACATTGCTGTGCGTGGATATATTATGTTACCAGTACAGTATGGGACTCAAAACATCACCCTACCACTGATCGTTGTTCAGGGAGACAGACCAGCTCTGATTGAACGAAACTGGTTAAAGAAACTACAGCTGAACTGGAAACAGATTTTCACAGTACACAAGGTACTGGTGCAGAAAGAAGCAAAGCCAGGAGTACTAGAAGTGATTCAGCGCCATCAGGCAGTGTTTTCGGATGACCAAGGCTGCATAAAGGGATTTAAAGCTAGAATCCACACTAAACCAAACACCACACCAATTTTCTGTAAAGCTCGCCCAGTTCCTTATGCACTAAAAGAAGCTGTGGAAAAGGAGCTGGACAGATTGGAAAAGGTGAAGGTTATTTCAAAGGTTGAGAAAAGTGAGTGGGCATCCCCTATTGTTACTGTGCCAAAAGCAGACAAAACAATTAGGATATGTGGTGACTACAAAGTCAGTGTCAACCGGTGTGTTGAAGAGGAAAGATATCCACTTCCAAATACTGAAGATTTGTTTGCCACTTTAGCTGGAGGAACATCCTTCAGTAAACTTGACCTTTCTCATGCCTATCAGCAGCTACAGTTAGATGAAGAATCAGAGAAGTATCTGGTCATCAACACACACAAAGGTCTCTATAAGTACAATCGCCTCAGCTATGGTGTTTCCAGTGCTCCGGCTCTTTTCCAGTCTGTGATGGATCAAATCCTTCAGGGGATGGAGCATGTCACCTGCTTTTTGGATGACATCCTCATCACTGCTTCATCTGAAAGGGATCATTTGAAGAGGTTGGAGGAAGTACTCACACGTCTGGAGAAGCATGGTGTCAGAGTGAAGCTTTCCAAGTGCCACTTTCTTCAGAGCAGTGTGGAGTACCTGGGACATCGTATTGACAGGGATGGTCTGCATCCTTTAGAGGAAAAGGTAGCAGCCATAGCAAATGCACCAGAACCAACAAACGTCACTGAACTGAAGTCTTTTCTTGGTCTTCTAAATTACTACAGTCGATTTTTGGAAAATCCATCCACCATTCTTCAGCCTTTGCATAACCTGTTGAGAAAAGATGCTAAATGGATTTGGACCATGGAATGTGCAAAAGCATTCAGGGATGCAAAAAGTCTACTGCTGCAGAACAAAGTGTTGGTGCACTACAGCACAAATCTGCCATTGAAGTTAGCCTGCGATGCATCACCTTATGGATTGGGCGCAGTCATCTCTCATGTCATGGAAAATGGAGAGGAAAGGCCTGTGGCTTTCGCATCAAGAACATTAACTGAAGCTGAGCGAAAGTATGCCCAGATAGAAAAAGAGGCCCTTGCCATAATTTTTGGAGTAAAGAAATTCCATAAATATCTGTATGGAAGGAAATTCACCCTCATAACAGATCATAAGCCACTGCTGGCTATACTAGGGCCAAAGTCAGCTGTCCCAACACTCGCTGCACTAAGAATGCAACGCTGGGCTCTTATTCTAATGGCATACAACTATGACATTGAATATAGAAGATCAGCTGAACATGCTAATGCAGATGCATTGTCACGTCTACCTCGGAATACGCCAGACAACATTGCAGAGGAGGGAAGTATCTTCTATTTCTCACATGTGGAAGAGCTACCAATAGTAGCTAAAGACATTGAGAGAGCAACCATGAAAGATCCAATCCTCAGCAAGGTCTGGAGCTACACCATGAATGGGTGGCCGAGTTATATGCAAGACGAATCACTTAAGCCTTACTTTACACGCAGACACGAGCTGTCAGCAGAACAAGGATGTGTTCTTTGGGGACAACGGGTCATCATTCCACCGGTTTACCAACAGAAAGTGCTGGAAGACCTGCATCATGAACATCCAGGTATCTGTCGTATGAAAGCACTCGCTCGCAGTTACCTGTGGTGGCCAGGCTGTGATGGTGATATACAAGAACTGGTTCAAAGCTGCTCAGTCTGTCAGGCTGTACAGAAGTCACCACCCGTTGCACCACTCCATCCGTGGAAGTGGCCTGAGAGAGTTTGGCAACGGATTCACATTGATTTCGCTGAAAAAGGCAAGCAGTACTTTTTAGTTGTCATTGACAGTCATTCAAAATGGTTGGAAGTGTTCCCTATGCCATCCATTACCTCACACAACACCATTTAGGTTTTGAGAGGGTTATTTGCTTCATATGGACTTCCAGAAGAGCTTGTTTCAGACAATGGACCTCAACTTGTGTCAAAGGAATTCAATCAGTTTCTGGAGTTAAATGGGATCAGACACACAGCTGTTCCTGCCTATCATCCTGCATCAAACGGGGCAGCAGAGAGGTCAGTACAAATCCTGAAACGATCTCTGATGAAAAATGTGCTGGAAGCAGATGGTAAGGCCACATTGCCACTCAGTCATCGTTTGGCAAACTTCCTTATCATGTATCGCAGTACACCGCACACTGTGACGGGTCGTACACCAGCAGAGTTGTTCCTGAAACGTCAGATCCGGACTCGCTTCAGCCTGCTGAAACCTGAACTAAGCAGACACATTGAACAGAAATAGTCTGAGCAGAAGCGACACCATGATTACAAAACCCAACCTGTTCGTGTTTTTTCGGAGGGAGACGCTGTGTGTATCCGAAACTTCAGGGGGAGGGAAACAAAATGGACTCAGGGAACCGTTCTGAAGAAAATGGGAAGTGTTACTTACCTGATACAAGAGGGACAGAGAACACGCACAATACACGTGGATCACCTGTTACCATGGAGACAGACTGTGGAGAAACCCCCAGTTATATTTTCACCGGTTTCAGAGGGACGGCCAGAAGTGATTATGGACAGTGTTGTTCCAGAGATACCACCAAGTCCACCTGGGATTTTAACATCACACTCCTTACCTCCTGAAGCACCTAAACAGACAACCGATGAACCACCAGTATCCACCCCAGAAACCACCCAAAGCCCATCTGTGGAACGCAGATACCCAGAGAGACGCAGAGTTCCCCCAAAGAGACTGAATCTTTGAAAATGTAGAGTTATGTTTTAGTTATTTACTGCCAGTTATTTTAGAAGTGAAGGGTTAATAATGGAAGTAATGGCTACATTTGTTCATTGTTCGTAAGGGCCACAGAATATTTCTTTTTGGTGGGGGCAGTGAAATACATTCTTTAAAGGGTTGCTTATTTCAATTACAAATCTAAAAGGGGAGGAATGTAATAGAGTGAATTGTTGCCCCCCAGTGGTAAAATACAGAAGTGCCTGTTACAGGGCTAGTTCTTGGTTGACCAATATATAACAACAAAAAAGGGTAGTTTTCTGCACCGCTAAGAAACAACAAGTTAGTGTGTGATGTCCTGCTGTTCCATTAAGGGAACCTATCCACGTCCTTCTGTCCTGATCCTTTTAAGAGCCTAATCCAGAATATCACACATATAGTTAGGGCTGGATCAGGTGACCATGAATCCTCCCTTAGTTATGCTGCAATAGGTGTAGACTGCTGGGGGGATTCCCATGATGCATTGAGTATTTCTTCTTCAGTCATCTTTCTTACTCACTATCTTTTATTAGATGTCTCTGCATTTAATCGTTACTTATCTCTGGCTCTCTTCCACAGCATGTCTTTGTCTTGTCTTTCTTTTCTCATCCCAGCTGGTCACGGCTGATGGCCGCCCCTCCCTGAGCCTGGTTCTGCTGGAGGTTTCTTCCTGTTAAAAGGGAGTTTTTCTGGATGAAGCTTGCAGCCATATGTTGTATTTGAGTTTTATACTTTTTCTAGCTCAACACATGGCAAAATGTGAAAAAGTCAGAGGTGTGTTTAAAAAATACTGAAAATAAGGAGGGAATTTCAAGTCCAGAAACAAAAACTAATAGATTAATTGTTGTGTTGTGCTGCCCTCTAACAAAGTTTAAACCTCTGATGCCATAAACACATTAACCTACGGCTTTGCTATTGTTTAAGCAGTGAGGTCAGGTATCCAGGTGACTGTGTGCTCCAAAGAACAGCTTCAACCTGTTCACCCTGATCCGCCTTTGACTGTTCAGGTCTGAAAAGACAAAACTGCTTGCACCTGTTTCAGATTTTCTGTTAAATCACATGACCCAGAGTCTCACCTAATCCTCCACCCTCCTCACTGATTCATGTCTGTTTCTCTGAGGAAAGAAAAATCAGCTATTGCAGACTAAAAACATCCTGGTCATATGTGCAAATGTACATTTGCTGTACAGGAAGTCGTGGTTTGTTCCCCGGTTGCTCTACTCTGTGTGTTTTAGTGTCCTTGGGTGAAATGCTGAAACCCGAGTTCCCCCCAGTGCACCTACTGGAGGATGAGTGTGTGAATTTTAGGTTAAAACACTCAGAAATATAGAACTGTATGAATGGATTAATAAACCAATCAGTTTCTTTGTAAGAAAATTTAAAAGCAACAGGTTGACCAAAGTGCTGTACAAAGTAAAAAAGTAAAACAAACACAGAAAAAACAAAAACAAAACAATTAAAAGCTAGGGAGTAAAGACGTGTTTTCAGACGGGATTTAAAAATGTTCAGTGTTGGAGAGATCTTAATTCGAAGAGGCACAGCAATCACAAAGGCCCGGCCTCCTCTGTGTTTCAGTCTGCTTCTAGGAACATTCAGAAGCAACTGATCAGCTGACCTAAGAGTTCTGTTTGGAGTATTTTTAGTTAAAAGATCAGAGAGGCACAAGGAGCTAATCCATTTAGAGACTTAAAAACAAGCAATAAAATCTTAAAATCAGTTCTAGAGCGTACTGGAAGCCAGCGTGAACGAGCCAAGACTGGGAAATTATGGTCACGTTTACGTGTGCCTGTCAAGAGTCGGGCTGCAGCATTCTGAACAAGCTGAAGACGAGAGAGCAGAGCCTGGCTGAATGAGGCGTGCAGTGATAAACTGCTTTGCGTGTTTAAGTAAAGGGTTAGAGTTCTTTATTCTGAATATAATCATACAAAACAATAAAACCACATTAATTATTCATCCATAATGCAAACACACATGCAGCCTCATAGCCTTCTTTCATTGCAGCTGAGTGATGCTGTGGACGCATGAATACATCAGTAATAAAAAAAAGATTATAGTCAGTCAGTACAGTATGTTTACTTGTATCACAGAACTATGGAGCCCATTACAACACTGGTTCATCCCTTGTGCCTTCACAGGTCTGGTTACAGTTTAAATTTTTTTCTTTAATTTGGCTTCATTAATTACTTTAATAATTACTTGTTTAACACTGTATATCTCATTGTTTTTATTTGTCTGCTACTATTCTGTATAGCGTCTTTAAGTGTCCACGAGATTTCACTAATACCCAGTGACTGATTTTGTAAATAACACATATGCACCATATATACTTAACACATCACATATTTTTCGTTACTCTGTTTCTGCACGCAGGTTCTTAAATTCTTGATGTTGCTTGGACACAATAGCCTAAGATCGTTTATCAGCAGGGGTTAAAGTGAGAGTTGGTAGGTGGAGGAACCCTAAGATCAGGTGTAGCCGTGCAGCGTAGGAACAAGAATCACTTAGAAATAAGTCATATAGTAATTTGCAGGGATAGAACGAATCAACAGTCCCAACATTTAAAGATCACCAGCTGCAGCAGGAGAAACAGAGAGGACAAGTTTAAGGCAAATGTTAAAGAATTACTTTTATAAATGAAGAGTTAAAATATAACTCGTGGATCATCAGTGCTCAAATTCATGAATATGAATGAACTCTGATCATTTTTGTTTGTAACTGCTGTGTCTGACTCAGAGCTGCATCACTGAGCGACAAAAAGTTCAGGCTCATGAATATTATTTATGAACAAACATGAATATAAAATCAGATCAGATCAGTGCTGGTGGGGAAAATGAAATTCTCACAGATTTAATCACACACTCGTCCTGTTTTGAGGGCTTTGGGTTTTTGATTCGTGTTCATCTTTCTTGTTTTTATGATGACAGTGTTGTGATACTATTCTGTTCTTGGCTTTTGTGTTCAGTCATTATTAGAGACAAATTGTTGAAAAGAGCTACTTTTTACTGTCTTGAACTGTTTTACGTTTTCTTGAGTTTAGCTTATACCGAGAAAAAAAAACAGATTTACCAACATACAGAAATAAAATGACCTTTGACCCTTAGTTGTACCACTAAATCCTCTACTTCAAACACTTCATTCAATTGTGCAGAAAAAATAAAGAACAAAAAATTAAATTTAAATATAAACTATTTGACCTGTATAATTATCATCTGTTTTCAGTATGGCTTCATGTCACATCTGAAGATCTTTTAAAAAAAGAGCATACAGAGGATGCAGTAAAAATAAAGTAAAAGGGGAAAAGGACACAGGATCCCTTTCCAAAAAGTTAATGACAAACAGTCTTTAGGTTCTCATACAATTCCTTCTTTTCTCCTCTCAGTGTTTTCTGTACTTCTTCAATCGTGTCTTCATCTGCCAGCCGGTGAAGGAGAGGTCCACAGTAAAGCCTGACAAAGCAAAATCTCAGTTAAAGTTGATGAAGTGTGTTACACATCTGTGGAGCACATCATTGGTCTGGTGTTTACCGGGCACACTGAGGTTCTGGTAGAGGGGAACACAGCAGCTGGTTCAGGTGGAGGCTCTGCCTCATGCAGCACTGCCATTGGCTGAAAGCATGAGCCACACGGGGCTGCCATTTCCTCCTGATAGCTGCATCCTTTAAAGTTTTCATCTTCCTCTCAAACTCGTCCTCTACAGACAAAATAAGACAAAGTTTCAGTGACTCAGAACCAGAGACCAGCAGCAGTTTGTCTTCTTGTTCAGGCTGATGTGGAAGCATCAGTGCTGCTGCTGTCACACAAACTCTGACTACAGGAACTCTGACTACAGTCCATCTGCTGACTGCCTTCAGAGAGACTAACCTGCTGACAGCTGACTGTGAATAATAAACAGAATAATCAGATTTATGGAGCTGAAACTGTAGAAATTTCATCAGAATGGCAGAGCTGTCACAGGTGTTCCTAATAAAGTGACATGTAGCTAGGGCTGCTCAATTAATCGAATTTTAATCTCGATTACGATCTGGGCTTTCAACGATCATTAAAAATGACTGAGTCGATTATGAGCCCCTCCCTCGTGCTTTACTCTCGCGCTGCTCCGTGTGGCAAATGGAGCGCACCTCTCTGCATTTCGAACACGTGTCACAACAATTAAGAGCAGCGGTCCCCGACCTTTTTTGCGCCACGGACCGGTTTATGCCCGACAATATTTTCATGGACCGGCCTTTAAGGTGTCGCGGATAAATACAACAAAATAAAACTAGTACCGGTACCGAAAAAAAGAAAATTTATTCATAACACACGTGAAAAGACCCAGGAAAACCGAGTAAACGATAAAAACAATAACAAAATAACGCCAAAAACCGATAAAAACCCTGAAAATCACACATTTCACACCTGAGCCTCAACTCTCGTGGCCCGGTACCAAATGACTCACGGACCGGTCCGAGGCCCGGGGGTTGGGGACCACTGATTAAGAGGTCCCGAGGGAAGCTCAGAAAGCTAAGCAGAAGTTATTTGGGACAACTGTGGCTCAGGGGGTTGGGAAGCGCATCTATAACTGGAAGGTCGCCAGTTCGATCCCCGGGCTCTCTGTCCTGGTCGTTGTGTCCTTGGGCAAGACACTTTACCCTACTGGTGTTGGCCAGAGGGGCCAATGGTGCGATATGGCAGCCTCGCTTCTGTCAGTCTGCCCCAGGGCAGCTGTGGCTACAACTGTAGCTACCTCCACCAGTGAGTGAGTGAATGAATAGTGGCATTGTAAAGTGCTTTGGGTGCCTTGAAAAGCGCTATATAAATCCAATCCATTATTATTTGGAGAGGAGAGTGACTGCTGCTGGTTGAAAAGAGAGGTAAAAAAAACTTCAGTGGTGTGGAAACATTATGGATTCGCGGAGTCAGACGTGGATCAAGTAGACACAGTGTGTAAACTCTGCTACAGTGTCGTAGCTGCACCACAGAGCAACACTGCAAAGTTCACTAAACATAGATGTTTACATTTTTCATTTATGTTTTATATTGCAAACATTTGCACTGTTATCAGTATTTGCACACTATTTTATATTATTTTTTGACCATCTTTAAAGTCATTATTCAATACATTGTTATTGTTAAATAAATATCATCAAATAATCGAGATCTCAATTTCAGTGAAAATAATCGTGATTATCATTTTTGCCATAATCGAGCAGCCCTACATGTAGCTATGCATTTCATTGTAAATATCCATCATGGTATCAAGTAAGACTTACCTGGACCATGTTGGTCAAACACAAACCCCAACAGGAGGGCGTGGAGGCAGTGGACAGTTTCAGGTTTTGGGTGGTGTTGTAGCCTCTTGAACCAGAAAACAGTCACACAGACTGGCAGCTTCAGCTGGTCGGGGATGTTTTCTAAGGCTGAAGTCTGAACCTGCAGAGCTTCTTCAAACACCCTGCGACGCAAACCCTCAGGAGCCTGCACAGAGAGGTACCACACAGACAAGATGCTCACATGTACCACAGAAACACATCTATGACCTGTCAGAGTAATTAAACACATATTTATTGATTAACCTCAGTACCTTATGCAGACGCTGTAATTTCAGTTGTTTCTGTTCATCACTGCTGAGGAGTATGGATGGGACACGTTTGTCTTTGATCTCTTCTCTATCCCTGTCATATTCAGTGCACATCTGACCTCCAGTTAACAGTCCATAGAAGTACTGTCTGATGGGGTAAGCAGCTGTGTAACTGCTGCGCTGTGAAAAGTCCTCCACAAGAGCAGGCAGCAGAATAGTCTTCTGATCTAAAACACTTATGACGAAAGTGGTGAGTTCTCCATGCTCAACTTTTTTACTCACCCATGTCGGCAACTCAAGACATTTTTTTTCTGGTTGAACATATTTTTGAATGGCGAGTTTGAAAGTTTGGTTCTCTTTTTTACCAACATGATTTAAAGCTTGACTCAGAGCACGTTCTCTCTTCTGTGAGTCGTTCAAACCATCCAGATTCACTTTACTTAGAAACCTGAGTATACCATCCAGTCTTTTAATCCTGTACTCACCAGGTGAAGATGATTCATTTGCAAAGCTACCCCTATCTTCTAATCTTGAATAATCATTTCCTGCTATTGAAGCAAAGACTGGCATGAGAGCAGGGTCCAATTTAAAATGCTCACAAAACTTTGAACGTGTGTAGAGCTTAGCAGGAATTTTGCCATCCTCTTTGCTTTTCCACTCAAAGTTGTCAAGATGAAGGAAACCTTTGTGCACATCAAAGATGTAAAAATCCTTATCAATGGACAGAACAGGACATTGATTCTGATTTGCAGCAGAAACAATTACAGGGTCAGCCTCTCCTAAACACTGTTCAAACATGATGTCTTTTTCCTTTAAGATTTCTATGAAGACATCTTTTACCAGAGGTGGTAAGACGTTACATCCTTTTGGTGCAGCGTCAGGCTCAGTCTCTGCTACTGTCTTTGCTTTTTCCAGTTTATGTTTTAGACGAGACACAAGATGTTCACGCTTCTCAGGCCCTGAGCCTCCATCCAGGAAGACGTACGGAGTGACTTCACAGTCCTGCAGAGTCTTAAAGAAGTTACAGACCTCATCTTTGAATCCAGGATAATCTCCTCCACAGCGCTGGTCCAGCTTTGGATCAGACGTATAATACAAAGAATAGTACAGAGCTGCACCATCAATGATGAGACCTGTTTTTTCTATGTTAACCTCTTCAGAGACAGAAAAATCATCTATAATTTTCTTTAAGGTTGAAACCTCCATGATTCCTTAAAGTGTTGTGAAGGTGAGCGGTGGTTATTGTGCTAATGCCTCTGTGTCTGCAGATATTTACACACCTGCTAGAACATCATACAGGTACACACCCACACTGACAGAACCAGTCACACCTGTTCTGACTAATCTAGCATACCTATGTTACTCTTTGGTTTGGTTTCTTTTATCTTCATGTTGTGGTCTTCTGTTTTATTTCATTTGATTTGATTTGATTTCAAGTAAACTCATGTGCCCTGGCTTTTTGTGAAACAATTAATTGGTTCTCGACCCGTCAGAGCATTCACCCATACTTTTAAATGACAGAGTAAAAACGGTGTTAGTGGTAAGTTAGACAGAATCATTACCTCAGACTGTCTTCTGATTATTGAGAGAAATAGAAGTGGAGATACTTCTGTTACAAATGCAATATTAATATAATATCAATAGATAATAATACAAATTTTATTTCAATGCATGTAATCACTCGGATCATCTTTTATGTAGAACATAAGCAAAGAAAAACATTGTACAGCTGTGGTCAGAAGATCTTAATAATAACCCCGAACCACCAAGGCTGCAAACAAGCCGACAGCTGAGCTACTAAGTTATACATGAAACAACACTATTTTTTTTAAAGAAAGATAGCGATGTAGAAATACACACGACTGTGTTTTCAGATAAAAGTAACAGTCACACAGAGAAAGGCAGAAATAGATGAGGAACAAACGGTGCTAAAAGAGAAAGTTATCATATTCATGAAGCTAAACTTAATAAATTGTGCGTTATTGATCAGTATTTACTCAGGTTTGGATTTACGCATTTGTAATATAGTCTTACATGTGTTTATATTGATTATTTGTGTGTGGATTGAAGCACGCATTTCCTGAAAAGTTACACACAAATCATTGTACACATTTGTGAGTCTAATTTTAAGCTTTTGGGTGATCCTTGAATGAATGTTTGGATGAAACACCCTCGCTTTCGCAGAGAATTCATTCCAACAGCATTTTGATTCTATAACTCCTCAATCACGATATCATGAGTCACAGGACATTCTGGACATTCACGGACACGCTTCATGCAAAATGCACCTTTTATTTGTATGGATGTGTGCAGGTATATGTATACGTATGTATATTTAGTGTACATGTAGTATAGACATGTACATGTGTATACTTATTGATATTTACAGATATCTATTACTTACATAGTAATAGTAGTAGTAGCATAGTTAAATTCATGTGAATCTCTGCTACACTTCATGTAACCTACCTGTGACCATGAAACCACCGACACTGTGCAGCAGTCACACAGTTCTTTACTTTGAATCCATCACAGTGCAGCAAACTAACCTGTTTATCCTGCACTAACCTGCAGAGGATGTTCATGTAACCTTTAACACAGTTTACCTCAGTTCGTTTAGCAGCAGGTTTCACAATATGAAAAAGCCAAAGTCTCATGTATGCAATGTGTGATTTAAAAACATGAGCACTTACATGTAAGCTTTAACCCTTGGATGCACAACCTACCAATACCTACGCTCTTTCTTTTTGTGGGGTCAAAAATGACCCCAAATAAAATCTGTTTTTGCAATAAACTGGGTGTTATTCTTCAAAATCTTTAAAACAAAGAGTTGTAATATATTCATATTCCAGGTATTCCTCATAAAACACATTTGTGACATGAGGCCATTTGCATTTTTATGTATTTTTTCATTAATTTTAAGAAATTGCAGTTTTTGTATCACTACCTCAGTCTTCACAAAAAATCAATGCTTTTTTGCAGTAAACTAAAGACATTTCTCTCATTTTGGTTAAGATGATATATCTTGTTCAAATAAAAGAGTAATTTCATTTTTGACATGTACATTTTTTTATTTTCATTCACATTTTAGCACTTAGCAATCAATCAATCAGGCGTCAAAACATGTTTGTGTTCAGAACTACAAATTAAATGTCTTTTATCAATTATTGTTTTTTTTAATGTCACAATTCCAACCCTCCTTTATCCGGGCTTGGACCAAGAAAAAAGTGACCCGAAATAGGCACTCTGGTGAAGTTACTTTGTGTTTGTGTTTGTATTTATAAGTAGTTTTAAATCTTGTGATCCACAAAACATCATAACAGTAAAAGAAATGACGGTTTATTGATTATTGAACATCAGCTCCAGTAGCCCTTCTTAAGTCTAACGATCGAGTCAACTGATAATCGCACAATATCTAGCTTAATACCTGGTTTCTATGAATTCATTAGCACTTCATCAGTGTTACATGAGGTTATAGTCTGAGAAGCAGTGCCAAGACAAAAGGTATTGATATTTATGCAAACAAAAAGAGAAAATAAAATGTCTTTATCTTAAATAATATTTTCTTTTTTCCTGCTAATGTGCCCGGTAAACTCTGTAACATTGTTCATGGTGTTACATGTGATTTCTGTGTCATAAATCTTTTACATGTTGGTTAAACTGCAATAAAAATGATGGGGCACATAAGGATGTTGAGTAACTTGAACTCAATAGTATAATGTGGACTCATGAAAATATTAATCCTTGATGATATTAGTGAACAAAAAAACCTCCAAAATCATATTTTCAAATTTGTTGTCCATAACGCAGTTGAAAAATAACAAATACGAATGATAATTTTAATTTTATTTTGTTTTTTATTCCAACATTTTATATCCCACTACGTTTTTCTGACCAATCCCAAAACAAAATAGAAAACATTCTTTTAAAACAATTTATTACTTAGACTGTAAATTAGTATTTACAAACTCATAAAGCATAAAACTCCTAACAACATGTTTCCTGTACTTGATGAGGTACGGGCTACAGCATGGAGATACAAATGACATGCAACACACACACACACACACACACACACACACACACACACACACACACACACACACACAGCATTAACCTTGTACAACAGCAGCACAAGCTGAAGCACAATATGCAACACAAACTGTGCTCACCCAACTTTATTGATCATCAATGACACGTTCTATTAAAAGGGTCCAGGTGATCAGGAAAATTGACAAAATGTGTCCCAGTCAGAAAAAGGAGATAGGGAGGCAAAAGGGTTAAATTAAAGTTTTATTTAAGTTTCTATTAATAACTCAACTAAAAGAGAAGGAGAAGCCGCTATGACCAGTTAAAGAAACAAACAACTCAGACATTGGTCAGTAAACTGAAAAGTAAGTAAAAAGAAAAAAAAAAAAAAGAGTTTGGTCACCAAACACTCCTCTCCACAGATCAGGCGTAAACAATCACCGAACATAGCTCTCTAGCTGCAACAACCAGAGCTCACCGTTCTCCTGCCTTAAATACCTTTAATTGCTGATGTGAGTCAGCTGTTCAAAAGCAAAAAGGTGGCACCTCAGGCAGGACATACGTAGGACACGCCCACACAGGCAACTTCAGGAGAAGGCCCTGCTAGGGCCGTAACAGAAACAAACACCCCTACAATCAAACACCAGTGAAACATAAACACAAACACACACACACACACAGGGACATTAGACAGAGCAAAACAATGTATTTATTTTTCATCACCTTTTATTTCCTGAACTAGCAAAACTCAGGCTGGTCCAAGTTTGTATTTGTTAAACTGAGCATAAAGGGGGGGGGGGGGGGGATCTGATGAAAAGAAAATCACCGGAGAACAGCATGAAATCACAGAGGTAACAGGATTAGGGGCTGTATGTCAGTATGAGCAAACAGAATATAAGGTGGCTGATTACAGACACCACCTGAGATTCAGCCTCAGATGCAGAAAAAACAGGATTACTCCTAAGCTGCAAATGAGCTCTGTTAAGGCCTTGAAGCAACAAAAATACTTCAGAAGGCACAGCAACAGCTGAACGGGTAAGACAAACACATTTTTACCATCAACATGCTAAAATTTAAAGAGGACCGGATCTGACAGAGACTACAATTTTTCTGGATGAGAATACTCTCCAAAAGGTGTTTGATTTCACACAAAAAAAAAACTTGTCTATACCAAATGATTTGTCTGATAAATTCTTGAAAGGCTCCTCCTTTCCTCTCTCAGCTGCTCATTAAACACCTGACTGGCATCCATGTTCCTGTTTTCTTCAGTTTCCTGCTGCTCATAAACTATATTTGACTTAGTGCAGCTCAATCACCTGACTGAAAAAAGTAAAACAAACCAAACTGACAGCTCTTTATTTCCCTGATTTTGTTCTTTTCTTCTTGCTGTATTAAATGTTGAGGCAGGATTGTGTTTTATTTCTGCATTACTTTAAGTTTTAAAAACGTCATCATGTTTATCCAAAAATAAAAGGAAGCCATTAATCTCTTAAACCTGCATCACTTCATTTCTCTGTGTTCTTAACGTCTACTGTAAAAATAATATATTTAGTAAACCACATTTAGCTGTTTTGACTCTTTGGTGTTATGGAGTCACAGCCTCTATGACAACAGACCCTAACTCGGCTTTCTTGTCCAAATTCTGTATAAATTCATCCAGACGTCTAGAAAGGAGAGCTGCACCATCCAAAGTGGGATGGATGCCATCTTCCACAATAAGACCAGGGTTTTCCCAGAAGGTTTGCCAGTTATCTAAGAATTTCACGCTGTTTTCTGAACACCATGCAGACAGCCAGTGGTTCAATGACAGCATGCGGCTATAGATGACATCATTGGTCTCATAGGGGAGGGGACCAGAGAAAACTACAGTGTCTGACATTTTTTTGGCAAAGTTACAAACTGATGCAATGCTAATTTTAGTGACCTCGGATTGACTGAAAATGCTGTCATTACTGCCAACGTGAATTACAATCTTCCCATATCTATGTTCATTCTGAAACAGCAGTTTCAGATAAGCTTTAATGTCACCTGCTCTTGCTCCTGGAATGGAATTGATCACAGTTCCTGGAGTCTCTAGCTGCACATCTCTGAGTACAGCATCACCAATAAGCAGAGTTTTTTCCACAATGTGTGGATTGTCTGGATTGGTTTTGGAATCTTCATCTGAGTTCTCCTCTTCCTCAGTCTTCTGTACTTGTTCCTCACTTGAGGGCCCTTCCCCAGTAGTTTTTGGATAAGAAATCGTCTTTAAATATTCATATAATTCCTTCTTTTCTCCTCTCAGTGTTTTCTGTACTTCTTCAATCGTCTCTTCATCTGCCAGCCGATGAAGGAGAGGTCCACAGTAAAGCCTGACAAAGCAGAAAATCTCAGTTAAAGTTGATGAAGTGTGTTACACATCTGTGGAGCGCATCATTGGTCTGGTGTTTACCGGGCACACTGAGGTTCTGGTAGAGGGGAACACAGCAGCTGGTTCAGGTGGAGGCTCTGCCTCATGCAGCACTGCCATTGGCTGAAAGCATGAGCCACACGGGGCTGCCATTTCCTCCTGATAGCTGCATCCTTTAAAGCTTTCACCTTCCTCTCAAACTCGTCCTCTACAGACAAAATAAGACAAAATAAGACAAAGTTTCAGTGACACAGAACCAGAGACCAGCAGCAGTTTGTCTTCTTGTTCAGGCTGATGTGGAAGCATCAGTGCTGCTGCTGTCACAGGAACTCTGACTACAGGAAGTCTGACTACAGGAAGTCTGACTACAGGAAGTCTGACTACAGGACGTCTGATTACAGTCTTAACCTGCTGTGACATGCAAGGGCATGAGTCGCCTCTGTGGGCCCTCTTCCTTTCAGTGTAGCCAGTAGTGATTCATATTCTACATTTATTAACAGTCCACGATGTCCATGTCTGCACAGTTTTCACATTGATTTCCCAACACTTTATAATCTACAAATATTTTTTGGTTAAATAAGGTTTTTTTTGTGTATCTTAAAACATTGAAAACTCCGATTACACTTGTAACACTAAAGACAACTAACAACATTTCACCAGAAACATGTTTTTGCCACTGTCATCCTCTGTCATGCTCACAATCTTCTTCTAGCCTGGTCCCCTGTTAACCTGCTTAGAGCCTCAGACTGTTTTTGACCTGTTTGGTGTTGAAACTCAACAGGGGTCAAAGCAGCTCATAAAGACACACCAGAATAACTGTAAATAATATACTTATCTTTGTAACTGAGAAAGTTTAAAGTTTTGAAACTTGTACTTAGAGTGTTGATACTGATAGATACAACTGTTTATAACTTAAGGTCTCCGCTATATGAGCTCTCCTTGTTTCCCATCATTTGGAGAGGAGGCTGTCGATGCTGCTTCAACCTCTCTGTTAGTTTCTGAAATGAAGGAACATCTTTCACATGTGACACTTTTGCATTGTTTTCAGTGACAGCTGATAGCTAAACCAGATTTTATTTTAAATTGTATAACAGTTAACTTCCCTCATTTTGCTCTTCTTGATTTCCTTCTTTTCATTTTTAATACCTTTTATTCTTCTTCCATGGGGAAAGATATCCCTCATGGTGCACATTCGCAATTACTTAGATAGAATAAATAGGCAGTGACGTCCAGTGTAGGACGGACAACACAATTTTATAAGTGCCATCAGAAAGCCTCCATTATATTGTTTTTTTCTTAACCATTCTTCCATAAAAAACAATTGTAAGGTCACTGATGTTGGACGAGTAGGCCTTGCTCGCACTCTCAACTGTAAATCATCCCACAGTTGTTCTGTCAGGTTGAGGTCAGGACTCTGTGCAGGTCAGTCAAGTTTGTCCACATCAAACCTACTCATCCATGTCTTTATGGACCTACTTTGTGCAGTTATGTGCAGTGATGTTGGAACAGGAAGAGGTTGTCCCCAAACTGTTCCCACACAGTTGGCCAAAATGTATTGGTATGCTGAAGCATTAAGAGTTCCTTTCACTGGAACTAAGGGGATGAGACCAGCTCCTGAAAAACAATCCCACACCATAATCCCCTCTCCACCAAACTTTACTCTTGGCACATTGCAGTCAGACAAGTACTGTTGTCCTGACCACCATCAAGAACAGACTCATCAGTCGGATATCCAGACAGAGAAGTGTGGTTCATCACTTTAGATAACATGTCTCCATTGCTCCAGAGTCCAGTGGCAGCTTGCTTTACATCATTGCATCCCACTCTTCGCATTGTGGTTGGTGATGCAAAGCTTGGATACAGTTAGTCGCCATAGAAACCCTTTACACAGGGCTCTCTACGCACTGTTCTTGAGGTAATCTGAATGCCACGCGAAGTGTGGAGGTCTGTAGTGACTGTCTGCACAAAGTTGGTGACCTCTGAGCACAATGCTTCTGCTTACTCTGTAATTTTACATGGCCTACTACTTTGTGAGTTGCTGTCATTCCCTATCGCTCCCACTTTGTTATACTGCCACTAACAGCTGACTCTGGAATTTTAGGCTACGTCCACACGTACACGGGTAGTTTTGAAAATGCAGCCTTTTCTATGCGTTTGGGCCTTTCGTCCACATGTAAACGGTGTTTTGGATCATTGAAAACTGAGATTTTTTAAAACTCTTTGCATTTACGTGTGGACGAGGAAAACTGAGATTTAGTCAACCAACGTCAAAGGTGTGCGCCATTTTTGACTTCACGCTGTGTTTACATGAGATAAATTTCTACAATGGCAGATATAGACAAAATACTGTTGCAGTTTTTTCACGCTTATATACACACACACGGAGTTACTTTCCCTCCATTTAGAAAGACTGAGGTGTCAGAGTGAACTTCTACTTCTGTGGCTTCTACATTCAACACATATGCTCTCACAACCCAAATCCCAACGCCAAAGCTGTCTGTTTCGGACGAAGACTGGGTCGAACCACCTCTTGATAGACAACTTTGAAAGCACGGAGGTACTTCCAGAAAAATGGCGAGAGAATTTTTGCATGTTGAGGACTTCACTTTTGACTCTTTGTGAGCTACTTCGTCTGCACATTGAAGCCCAAACAACCAAAATGAAGTTGCCTGTCAGTGTTGTAAAAAAAAAAGTTGCATGCACATTGCATTATTTAGCTGATGAAGTGAGGTTATGCAAGACTGCAAACGCTTTCGGACTATTAAGGCAAGTGGTGTTGAAAATAGTAAGACAAGTTTGTACTGCAATTACTGTTCACTTGGGCCCTGTGTTTATACAGTTACCAGCAAGTACAAAGTAGAGGAACTTGTAGCAGGGTTTTACTGAGCCTATGGAATTCCTCAGTGTATTGGTCCTGTGGATGGGACCCATGTGGAAATAAAGCAACCATCCATGAATTCTATGGACCATGTTAATGGGAAGGGTATGTTTTCTCTGAACATACAAGCCACCTGTGACTATAGGTATTAATTTATTGATGTTGCGTTGGCAAGGCAGTGTACACAAAACCCATATTTTTGCAAATTCTATGCTGAACACACATTTGAAAAATGGCATGAACTGTGGAACATAAAGAGGCAATTCCAGTTTTCCTTATTGAGGATCCAGCATACCCATGGCTTCCTTACCTAAAGAAAGAATACGCAACCGTGGGAAGCACTGCTCACGAACACTATTTTAGACTATGCTTAAGTCGAGCTCATTGAATTTGTTTTTACAGACTGAAAGCATGGTTTAGAGCATTGCAAAGGCCCTGGCAAGTCTCCCAGTTCGTGTTTTCGTGTGTTTTTGCTGTTTTATATTCCAGCGTGATATTGAGGAATAATTCCACCTCACTGTCTCTCCACACATAGGACTCCTTTCTGCTTTTATGTGCCATCTTTGTTTGTGCTTAACTGGCCAACATGGTTAGGATTATTTTGCCACCTTTTTTTTTTTTTTTTTTTTTTTAGCATGTTCTTGACAGCATTTGATTTGTTTTTTGCCTTTACATGTGGACAGAGATATTTTTTCAAAACTGCACGTGTGGTCCATTTTTTTTTTAACGAAAACTGAAAATCTCTGTTTACAAAAGTACCTGTGTACATGTGGACATAGCCTTGGTAGGCAGGAAATTTCACGACTGTACTTGTTACACAGGTTGCGTGGTACCATACTGGAATTCACTGAGCTCCTGAGAGCGAAGCATTCTTTTACTCATGTTTGTAGGAGCAGTCTGCATTCCTAGGAGCTTGAGTTCATACACCCTAGACCACGAGAGTCATTGGAACACCTAAACTCAATGATTTGGATGGGTGAGTGACTACTTTTAGTACAGGGTGTGCCATTTATATGGATACACCATAATAACATGGGAATGGTTGGTGATATTAAAGTCCTGTTTGTGGCACATTAGTATATGTGAGGGGGCAAACTCCTCAAGATGGGTGGTGACCATGGTGGCCATTTAGAAGTCGGCCATCTTGGATACAACTTTTGTTTTTTCAATAGGAAGAGGGCCATGTGACACATCAAACTTATTGGTAATGTCACAAGAAAAACAATGGTGTGCTTGGTTTCAACGTAACTTTATTCTTTCATGAGTTATTTACAGGTTTCTCCTTGTTCACATGTCGAAGAGGTTAACACGTGAGGAGCGGATCGAAATTGTGTTGATATCTGGTGAACGGAGTAACCAGGTCATTGCAGCAGATTTCAATGCAAGACACCCTACGAGACCACCCATCTCCCATGCTACAGTTAGCAAACTGCTTGCTAAGTTTTGTGAAACTGGTTCAGTGTTGGATTTGCCAAAATGTGGACGCAAGAAAACTGTCACTAATGAAGAAACATCAGTGGCTGTCCTAGCTTCATTCAGCAAGAGCCCACAGCGTAGCACTCGCCGCGTGTCACTGGAGAGTGGCATTAGTTGAACATCCCTTCTGCGGATATTAGCTACTCACAAATGGCACCCTTACAAACTCCAGCTACTGCAGCATCTCAACGAGGATGACCCAGATTGGCGCACAGAATTTGCAGAATGGGCAAAACAAAAATTGGAACATGACCCTCAGTTCACGCAGAAGATTTTGTTCAGTGATGAGGCAAACTTTTATGTGAATGGTGAAGTTAACAAACAAGACCACCGCTATTGGTCTGACACTAACCCACATTGGATGGGTCCCTCCAAGACTGTTGGAACAACAAAAGTGATGGTTTGGTGTGGTATATGGGGTACAACGATACTGGGTCCATTCTTCATCAATGGAAACATCAAGGCCACTGGATATTTGAAATTGCTACATGATGATGTGTTGTCCTCTTTATGCACTGAAGCTGGCACGTTCCCTGAGTTTTTCCAGCAAGATGGTGCACCACCACATTATGGGTGCCAGGTCCGAGCATTCCTAGATGAACAGTTTCCTGGAAAGTGGATTGGTCGTCGTGGGCCAGTTGAATGGTCCCCAAGGTCTCCCGATCTGACCCCCTTAGACTTTTATCTTTGGGGTCATCTGAAGGCAATTGTCTATGGTGTGAAGATACGAGATGTGCAGCACCTGAAACTACGGATACTGGATGGCCATATATAAATGGCCCACCCTGTAGTACAGTATATTTTCTATCCATTATCTGGGAAATATATACCATGTTACCCAGTGAGACTTACCTGGACTGTCATGGTGATACATAAACCCCAGCAGGAGGGCGTGGAGGCAGTGGACAGTTTCAGGTTTTGGGTGGTGTTGTAGCCTCTTGAACCAGAAAACAGTCACACAGACTGGCAGCTTCAGCTGGTCGGGGATGTTTTCTAAGTCTAAAGTCTGAACCTGCAGAGCTTCTTCAAACACCCTGCGACGCAAATCTTCAGGAGCCTGCACAGAGAGGTACCACACAGACAAGATGCTCACATGTACCACGGAAACACGTTTATGGCCTGTCAGAGTAATTAAACACGTTTATTGATTAACATCAGTACCTCATGCAGACGCTCTAGTTCCAGTTGTTTCTGTTCATCACTGCTGAGGAGTATTGATGGGACACGTTTGTCTTTGATCTCTTCTCTATCCCTGTCATATTCAGTGCACATCTGACCTCCAGTTAACAGTCCATAGAAGTACTGTCTGATGCAGTAAGCAGCAGTGTAACTGCTTGGCTGTGAAAAGTCCTCCACAAGAGCAGGCAGGATCATTGTCTTCTGATCCACAATATTTATGACGAAAGTGGTGAGTTCTCCACGCTCAATTTTTTGAAGAACCCATAAAGGCAGCTCAGAATCAGTCTTTGTTGGTTCAACATATTTTTGAATGGAGAGTTTGAAAGATCTGTCCTCGATCTCACGAACGTGATTTACAGCATTTTGCAGAGCGTGTTCTCTCTTCACTGAATCATTACAGCTGGCCAGCTTCAATTTGCTTAAAAATGTGAGCATACCATGCAGTCGTTTGATGTCGTTTTGGCCAGGTGAAGATGATTCATTTGCAAATATTTCTTTACCTAATCTTGAACAATCATTTCCTGCTATTGAAGCAAAGACTGACATGAGAGCAGGGTCCAATTTAAAATGCTCACAAAACTTTGAACGCGTGTAGAGCTTAGCACGAATTTTTCCATCCTTCTTTCTTTTCCACTCAAAGTGTTTAAGATGAAGGAAACCTTTGTTCACATCATAGATGCAGAAATCTGTGTCAATGGACAGCACAGCACATTGTTTCTGATTTGCAGCAGAAAAAATCTCAGGGTCTGCCTCTCCTAAACACTGTTTAAACTCTATGCCTTTCTCCTTCAAGATTTCTATGAAGACATCTCTGACCAGAGGTGGTAAGACGTTAGGCCTGTATCTTTTTCGTACAGTGCAGCCAAGCTCAGTCTCTGCTACTGTCTTTGCTTTTTCCAGTTTTTTTTTTAGATGAGACACAAGATGTTCACGCTTGTCAGGCCCTGAGCCTCCATCCAGGAAGACGTACGGAGTGACTTCACAGTCCTGCAGAGTCTTAAAGAAGTTACAGACCTCATCTTTAAATCCAGGATAATCTCCTCCACAGCGCTGGTCCAGCTTCAGATCAGAGTAATAATACAAAAAATAGTACAGAGCTGCACCATCAATGATGAGACCTGTTTTTTCTATGTTAACCTCCTCACAGAGAGAAGGTATCTGATCTATCAAGTCCTCTAACTTTAAAATTCCCATGATTCCTTAAAGTGTGGTGAAGGTGAGCGGTGGTTATTGTGCTAATGCCTCTGTGTCTGCAGATATTTATACACCTACTAGAACATCGTACAGGTACACGCCCACACTGACAGATCCAGTCACACCTGCTCTGACTAATCTAGCATACCTATGTTACTCTTTGGTTTCATTTCTTTCATCTTCATGTTGTGGCTTTCAGTTTTATTTAACTATGTGGTGCAAAATGAAATGTGTTTCATTAACTTTCCAGCTCTGTTAATATATCAAAGATACTTAGTTCTTTAAGATAAGAAAACGATATGATAAACCTTTATTAGTCCCAAACTAATAAAGGTTAAAAAAGGTTTTATTATCAACACATGTCCCAACTGGTGTTTAAAAAATCAGTATTTAAATTCAGTAATGAACTATGTTGTGAAGAGGAGCTTTTCAAATTGAGAGCCACTGCTAAAGAAAGGCACGATTTTACCACCTCTCGGGTTGATCACTGTAACACTGCCTATTCAGTCCATGTTCTCCTTTCTTTACTACAAACAGTCCAAACTCAGGTCCACTGGCTTTCTGTGAAACAATGAATTGATTGACTCATTAGAGCATTCACCCATACTTTTAAATAACAGAGTGAAAACAGTGTTTGTGATAAGCTAGAGAGAATCATTACCTCAGACTGTAATCGGATTATTGTGAGAAAACCTGATATTGTTGGAGACTATGTGAGGAGCAGGCATTGCACTGAAGTAAAACACATTTACAAAAGATTTCAACATTTCATATCTTGACTCATGAGCTTTGAATAGCTGCAAATCACTGCAGTGTGTTTGTATTCACATTTTTAGGTTTCTAATCAGAGGTGAAACAACTAGAGTCATTTGTCACCTAAGTAGAAGTAGAGATACTTGTTAGAATCAGAATCAGAATCAGAAAGGGTTTTATTGCCAAATGTTGAGCAGGTTTACAACATTAGGAAATTGCTGCGGTGCTTCAGTCCAAACATACTGTCATAAATTACGCTAAAATAGACATGAAAATAAAAATAAAAATAAGAATTAAAAGTGCTAAGTAGATAGATAGATATATACATGATATATACATGAGTGCAGGTGGTGATCAGTGCCAAACATGGAATGATGCAGTGACACAGCGTAGGGTCATGTGTTAGGGGTGGGAACAGTCATACGGTTATTGTTCATGTGTCCAACAGCAGAGGGGAAGAAACTGTTCTTATGGCGAGAGGTTCTGGTGCGAATGGACCGGAGCCTCCTGCCTGAGGGGAGCAGGTCAAACAGACTGTGTCCAGGGTGAGAAGGGTCAGCTGAGATCCGAGCTGCACGCCCCAGTGTCCTGGAGGTGTACAGGTCCTGCAGAGATGGGAGTCTGCAGCCAATCACCTTCTCAGCAGAGCGCACAACACGCTGCAGTCTCTGTTTGTCCCTGATAGTGGCTCCAGCGTACCACACGGTGATGGAGGAGGTGAGGATGGACTCGATGATTGCAGTGTAGAATTGCATCATCGTCCGTGTTGGCAGGTTAAATTTCTTCAGCTGCCTCAGGAAGTACATCCTCTGCTGGGCTTTCTTAATGACGGAGGTGATGGTGGGCTCCCACTTCAGGTCCTGGGTGATGGTGGTACCCAGGAAGCGGAATGAGTCCACAGAGGTGATGGGGGTGTCAGTCAGGATGATGGGGGGGAGTGGAGCTGTGTGCTTCCTGAAGTCCACAATAATCTCCACTGTCTTCTGGGCATTCAGCACCAGGTTGTTGTGGCTGCACCAGGACACCAGACGTTCAACCTCCCTCCTGTAGGCAGACTCATCCCTGTCCCAGATGAGTCCAATAATGGTGGTGTCATCTGCAAACTTGATTAGCTTGACAGACTGGTGGGTGGAGGTGCAGCCGTTGGTGTACAGGGAGAAGAGCAGAGGAGAAAGAACACAGCCCAGAGGGGAGCCGGTGCCATATTAATATAATATTAATGCATAATAATAAAAAGTTTATTTCAATTAATGTAATCACCTTGAACATCTGTTATGTAGAAAGTAAGCAGAGGAAAACACTGTACAGATGTGGTCAGAAGATTACATACTCTAAAACCAACAGCTGAGTTAGTAAGTTACACATGAAAGCGGTAGAAAGAAGAACAAAGATAGTCTCTGTCACCAGCTGCATCTGGAGAGGCCCAGCATCCACCTATTGCTTTTCACTGTCCACAGCACTGTTTGTTGCTTATCTATTTCTTCCTTTCTCTAAGCTGATGTGGACTTGAAAGAGCAGTTTGTAAGAACTGATCCTGCCACTGAGACAGGTTTCTCAGGTAGGAGGAAAGTAGCTCTGTGCATCTTGACCATGTTTGGCTCCACTCCACAGTGAACTTTATCAAAACTAAATACCGATCCCAGCTCATCAATGAGCACCCCACATGTGTATAAGGATGACCCTGACTCCATTCAAGCCCAGGTTTAAAATGCTGTCAGAATAAGCTAAAGCTCAATTCATTCACTGAGCAGAAAAGTGGGGAGTTGATTAAATATGGAGAGAAATTTGCACCCAAATGTCTGAAACTACATGTAACATCTCCCTCACTCACTCACAATACCTCAAATACATGTGCACCGGTCACCTGGTACACACAGATCATATCACATGCCCACGTGGGGTTCACACAGATCGACAAGTGTAAGCTATGTTCAAGTCCCAGTGTAAAACTGGGACTTCTGGGCTTCAACTGTGTACCTGTGTCTATTTGTTTTGTTTTGTTTGTTTATTCTTTTTACTTATTTCAAATAAAGTGGACACTTATGCTCGCAGCAAAGTTTTTGAAAGATAAAATTATCGGATTCATGAAGCTAAACTTAATCAACTGTTTGTTAATGATCAGTATTTACACGGGTTTGGATTTATGCATTTGTAAAATAGTCTTGTGTGTTCAGATCGATTCTTATTTCTGTGTGGTTTGAAGCACGCACATGTGAGTCCTCAAAAGTTCCACACAAATCATTGTACACATCTGTAAATATTATTTTACGCTTGTGGATCATGTTGTATGCATTTCCAACACTTTTGAGGCAAATTTCTCTCTTTTTCGATCTCTTTAAATTTTAGTTGAATACCCCTAATATACTGTTTATGCTGTGTTTATATTAGACTCTGCAAAGCTGGTATGAAGGTGGAATTCAGTGAATGAATCTCAGGATCATCATCTAAAAGTCATCTGAATCTCTGCTACACTTGATGTAACCTACCATGAAACCACAGACACTGTGCACCAGTCACACACTGTTCTTTACTTTGAATCCATGACAGTGCAGCAAACTAACCTGTTAACCTGCACTAACCTGCAGAGGATGTTCATATAACCTTTAACACAGTTTACCTCAGTTTGTTTAGCAGCAGGTTTCACAATATAAAAAAGCACAATGTCACATGTACAGACCCAATGTGTGATTTAAAATCATGAGGACTTACATGTAAGCTTTAAATGAGCAGTCCTTACCTTTAAATATCACCTGCCTGTGAAATACAGCAGCTGCACCTTTAGCTAGCACACAGTTTGTGCGTTTGTTAAGCTGATAGAAACATTGCGTTTGAAATTACCTGCCACTTAAAAATATTTTACTCCTTTTATGTTTTTATTGTCTTTATTTTTATCTCATCTTCAGTAGAGCTAGCTAGATGCTGAAGCAACATACAGACACCTGCAGTGTCATGGTCCGGAGTCTGGTGACTCTGTGTTTATGTTTTGTTTTCTTATATTTATATGATTTAGTGGTTTGTCATGGCTTTGTCTTTCGTATTTCTAGTATTCTTAGTTATTCTTTGGTAATTTAGAGATTTTCCAGGCCTTAGGTTTTGTCAGTGTGCCTACCTTATGTTCCTTGTGTTCCTCATCAGATCGTCTGTTTTCTCCTGGGTGTAATGTGTCTCATCCCCGGTGTCTATGTCTCAGGCTCCGCATTCCTGGTGTTCAGGTTTTTGTAACATTTACTACTAATAGTACTACTAATTACTTTCCTCGTGTTCTTTTGTTAGTTTATCCCAGTTTAGGTTTTGTTAGTCTAAGTCCCCCTCATGCTCTGCTTTTGTTTCATTTTGTCTTTCACTAAATAAATTCACTCACAGCTACGCTGTCATCAGTGCCTGCACTTTGGTCTGCTTTCTCTTCTCTCCACACGGTTCCGTCGCCAACTGTGACCAAACCAGTTAACCTCTGACTATGGCACACAGTTTTGCCTATTTTGTCTCTTTTCATCGGTCGGTATAACACATAATACATCCTAGATAAGCGGAAGAAAATGGATGGATGGACAACGGGTTTACTTGTAGCACAGAACGATGTAGCCCAGCACAGCACTGCTTAATCCCTTGTGTTTGGAGCTTTTTAATGTTTGAATTATGAACAGGTGTTAAGGTTCAAATATTGAGGAAGGAGAGTACAAACAACCATGGTCCAGAAGAGCTTGGTCAAACAATTGATTTTAATGAAATCCACGCGTGGGAAGACCACTCTGTACGCAGACAGCAATTGATCTTCGACTAATCAAAGCATAAGCAGATATTTTATACCATCAGGGTTTGAATTTAATGACGCCCCCTCATGCGTCATCAGATACAATATATGCATACGTCAACTCAAAACAACAATGACTTTTAACACAATTTGAAAAGAACATTGTCTCCGTCTTCATGGCAGATGTTTCCTGTCAACCTTTTGACTTCCACTTCTCGTCTGGAACACCAGACACACATCCTGCAAGAAACTGTTCCTCTTTTTGCAGAGACAACAAGAAACTGTTCCTCTTTCGCAGTTGCGAGCAAACATGACTAACCTCTCACCTATAAATGCGTCTATCTACTGTGTGTGTGTGTGTGTGTGTGTGTGTGTGTGTGTGTGTGTGTGTGTGTGTGTGTGTGTGTGTGTGTCGACCTTACATGCGCTCTCATCTCACCCGTTGCACTTCTGACCTTTTACCAGAACAGAGGCTCATCCTTATGTGTAATAACCTAACTAAAACTATATGTACTATGTTGAATAAATGTTATAATCAAGAACCTGATTTTATTTATTTATTTATTTAGGACAGTGCATGTTAATGAACATAAATGTAAAAAAAAAATTACATGAATGTAAACATACCAGATTATAGCCAAGGGCTAATTTCCATCTGTTGTCCTTAAGCATAAAAATAGACATAATAATTCATAAAAATTCATCATTCATTCATAATAAAAACTCCATCACCAAACTTACACATACACACCATTCTGTTCCCAAATAAAACATTAAAACTGTAAAACTCATACATGATCACACACTTGATTTGTCCATAACCAGTTTTTAACCTTTGCCTTAAACAAATTGAATGTCGAGCATTCTCTAATGGGTTGAGGAAGACTGTTCCACAGATGGCCTCCCTTGACAGAGAGGACGTTCTGCCCAAATGCTGTCCGTCTGTAGGGTATAAACAAGTCTCCTCGGATTGAAGCTCGAGTGGTCCTGTCTGAGCTTTCTTTATGCCTAATGAACTGCTTTAGTGGTGGTGGAGCAAGGGAGTGTAAGACTTTATATATTAAACACACTCTTTTAAGTTTCACTAAGTTATTGAAGTTCAGTAATTTATGTTTTTTTTAACACATGACAGTGGTGGTGGGAAGTCAGTTTTTTGTCAAGTAGTTTTAAACTTCTTTTATAAATGTTTTCAATAGTTTTAAGTGTTGTTGGACAAGCAAGTGACCAGGACGTCAAACAATAGTCCATATGAGAGATGATCATTGAGTAAAAATAAGTTTTTGCAACATTCATATTTAAATTATTACGTATATGATTAAAATTTCGATTGTTAAATTTAAGTACCTGGGACACTTTATTTATGTGACTCTTGAAGGATAATGTTGGGTCTAGAATGACCCCAAGATATTTAAATTCTGGAGCTAATTCAAGCTCTACTCAATCCAGGAATATGTTTGACTGCTTCAAGTTTAAGGGGCGTTTTGAAAAATACATACCGACAGTTTTTGAGGTGTTCAACATTAGGCATGAGTCCTCCAGCCAGCTATGCATTAATGCTAAAGCAGCTGTAAGATCTTTTGCCACCTGCTGGACACTATTTGCTTGCGTATATATAACTGCATCATCCGCATACATTTGAGTAAATATATTTGGACAGACTTCAGGTAAGTTATTGATAAAAAGAGAGAACAGTAAGGGCCCAAGAACAGATCCTTGAGGAACCCCTGTATCACAGTCTAAATATGGAGATTTAACCCCATCCAACACCACACACTGTTTCCTGTGTGAGAGATATGAGGCAAACCACTGAAGAGCCTGACTGGAGATATTAAACCGAGTCAATCTGGACAACAATATCTGATGGTTTACAGAGTCGAAAGCCTTCCTCAGATCTAAAAATACAGCTCCAACACAGGGACTCTTGTCCAGCAAGCTCTTCAAGTTCTCCACTAACATACACAGGGTTCAAGGTTCAAGGTTCAAGGTTCTTTATTTGTCACATGCATAGTTATACAAGTATAACACACAGTGAAATGTAGCCTGACACGCTCCTCGACATGTGCAAAAATTGGGGGGTGTAGAGGAAGAACATTATATATATATATACAGACATATAGTATATACACTGGGTGAATGTGCAGTATCTGTGGAGTATCTGTGGAGTGATGTGCCCGAAAGCCAAACTGCAACGGATGTAATGAGGGTTGGGTGTTTTCTAGGTGAGCAGTGAGGAGTTTAACCACCCACTTCTCAGCTATTTTAGATACGACCAGGAGTATGCTTATGGGGCGATAATTAGCCATGTCAGTCTTCACACCTGCTTTGAGAATTGGTGTAACTGCAGCAATTTTCCAATCTGTTGGAACAATGGAGTGTTTGAAAGACATATTCAAAACATGAGTTGTTGGACGTACAAGCAAATCCATATGTTCCTTTAGGAAGTTTGTGTTAATACCATATACATCAAGTGCTTTTGATTGTTTTAAACCTGTAATTAGTTTAGCAACTTCAGTGTCTGAAATATGAGTGATGGTGAACAAATTTTGACCAACATCATTCACATTATCAGAGCATACGACTGAGTCAAAGCTCTGACTGATCTCCTTAACAGATGAAATAAAGAAAGTGTTTAAGTTACTGACAATAGATAGAGGCTCTCTAACAATAGAGTTATTTACATAAAGTTCAATTGTGTTTTTACTTTTGTTTGAATGACGGCCAAGTAATTTATTTAAGTGTTGCCAGATAATTTTTTTTTTTTAATCTTTATTTATAAAGTTTTGCACATGTAATTTAACATATCAGGCCCAATACAGCAAGTATCAACCGATATAAAGACGTATATCAAAACAGGTTGGGCCATTGAGATTCGGATGATAACAATAAAACAGAAAAAAAAAAAAAAAAAAAAAAAAAAACAGAAAAAAAAAGAAGAAAAAAGGAAGAAAAACAAAAACAACAACCCACGCACAGAAAAAAAAAAAAAAAAAAAAAAATCAACTCCCTCCCGAAACCATAACAGAAGGGAACCTTGTGGTACAAAAGTTTAGTCTATTGTGAGTGTTTTCAACGAGTTAAAGTAAGTGATAAAAGGCTGCCACATCTGTGAAAACTTATTAACATTCCCTCTGAGTCTAAATTTTATTTTCTCCATTTTTAAAAAGAACATAACATCTTCCAGCCAACGTGATTGGGCTGGAGGGTGAGAAGCTTTCCAAGACAGCAAAATTCGACGCCGTGCCAGCAGTGAAGTGAAAGCGATAATATCCAGTTGTTTACGACTAAGGTTCAGGGTGGCGTCCTCAGAAACACCAAAAATGGCAACTAGTGGACATGGTTTGAGAGTGACACTCAAAACATGAGAGAGCACTTCAGAGTAAAAAGTCCAGTATAATTGAAGTGACGGGCAGGCAAAAAACATATGAGTTAAATCACAGGGGGAGGTGTTGCATCTGTTGCACAGGTCCGGAATGCTGGGGTATATTTTAGATAATCTAGATGTTGAGAAGTGTAATCTGCATACCGTCTTAAACTGAATAAGGGAGAGTCTTGCACATGAGGCTGAAGAATGAATTCTGTCAATGACTTTATCCCAGTAACCTTCAACAAACTGAAGACCCAGTTCCTGTTCCCAACTCGAGGCAATTTTCTTGGTTGAGTAATTGCCCGATGACATAATTAAAGTATAGATTTGTGATATTAGAGCCTTACTGTGAGGCTTCAACTGGAATAAGTCTTCCCACCAAGGCTTGAAAGGCTGACTTGGAAACTCTGACCAGATAGAAGATGCACAGTGTCTTGTTTGAAAGTAGCGGAACAAATGATACGAGGGCAAATCGTACAAAGAGCAAAGTTCACTAAAGCTGAGAAAAATGTTATCTTTGAAGAAGTCATGAAAACATTTGATACCTTTTCTTGCCCATATACTGAAGGAGGAGTCCACCAGGGATGGGGGGAAGAGGTGGTTGTTGCAGACTGGGGTCAGAGCAGAAGCAGAGATAGAATTGAAGTGACGCTGGAATTGATACCATATTTTCAGAGAGCCAATTAGAACAGGGTTGTCTGTGAATCGTAACAGGGAAACCGGAAGGGATGAAAATAATAGTGCTGGGAGTGAGGAAGAGAAACATGATTGAGCCTCAAGGCAACACCATTAGCTTGAGGATCATTCAGCCAATAGGTATATTTCTGAATGTTGGCTGCCCAATAATAAAACATCAAGTTGGGCAAAGCAAGACCCCCACTGAGCTTACCCTGTTGTAGTGAGGTCATACTAATCCTGGGGGTCTTATTTGCCCATATAAATGATGAAATCATTCGATTCACAGATTTGAAAAAGGACTTAGGTAGAAACAATGGGATACACTGAAAAAGGTAGAGGAATTTAGGTAGAATATTCATTTTTATAGTATTAATCCTGCCAAGAAGTGACACAGGAAGATTTGCCCACCTTTGAAAAGCCAACCTGACATAGGTCAGCAAAGGGTTGAGATTAGCTGTTCGCAAAGCTTTAAATGAACTGGTAATATGCACTCCTAGATATCTAAAACCTGAGAAAGCTAAATGGAAATTAAAATCTGTCTGTCTAAGCTCCTTTGCAGCTCGGTTTATAGGAAAACATTCACTTTTTTGTATATTAATCTTGTATCCAGAGAAAGAGCCAAAACTCAGAAGTATTTCCATTATAGAGGGTAAATAAATTGTTGGATTTGTAACATATAGTAATAAGTCATCTGCATACAGAGCAACCCTATATTCCGTACCACCACGAATAACCCCTTGAAACAGAGGCGAGGTTCTGAGAGTCACAGAAAGAGGCTCTATTGCTAAAGTGAAAAGTAAAGGTGAGAGTGGGCAGCCTTGACGTGTACCACGTGATAGAGTAAAATACTCAGAATTCACATTATTAGTACAAACAGATGCCAGTGGCGTAGTATATAAAAGATGAATCCAAGATATAAAACTGTCACCAAAACCAAATTTCCTCAAGACTGCAAAAAGATACTCCCATTCCACTCGATCAAATGCTTTTTCAGCATCCAATGAAATCACCACCTCAGGGACGGTGCTATGATTTCTGGAATATATTATATTAAGAAGGGACCGTATATTAAAAAAGGAATGTCTTCCTTTAATAAAGCCTGTCTGTTCGTCTGATATAATAGAAGGGAGAACTCTTTCCAAACGGGTTGCTAGCAGTTTGGATAAGATTTTAAAGTCTACATTAAGAAGGCTTATTGGTCGATAAGAGCCACAACAGGTAGGATCCTTTCCTTCTTTATGCAGTAATGAGACAGAAGCCTGTCTTAGTGTCTGAGGGAGAGAGCCGCATTTCAGAGACTCCTCAAAAACCGACAGCAGCAGAGGGGCCAGTTTTAAGTGGAATTTTTTATAAAATTCGGCTGGGAACCCATCAGGACCAGGGGACTTTCCAGACTGTAAGGATGTGATTGATGATACAACCTCATCCAAAGTGAGTGGTGCATCAATTTCTGCTGCTGTTGAGGTTGTAATTGTAGGGGTATCCAATTTGTTAAGAAACTGGTTCATATCTATAGAATTAGAGGGGAACTCTGATGTATACAGAGAACTATAAAATGACTTAAAAATTGAGTTGATTTCCGTTGGATCAGAAGTCAAAGTTCCCGATTCATTTCTAATTTGCAATATTTGGCAAGATGCCGATTGGTGACGTAGCTGGTGGGCTAACAGATGAGAGGCTTTATCACCATGTTCATAATAGTTGCCACGGGACCGTAATAACAATTGCTCTGCATCATGGGTCGACAGGAGACTGAACTCCGATTGCAGGTTAAGACGCTGCTTATATATTTCAGGTGAGGGAGTTTGAGCGTGTTGCCGATCTAGAGCTTGAATTTTGGCAGAAAGTTCATTTTGCTTAGCTTTCTTAGATTTAGATAGGTGAGATAAATAGGAAATTATTTGGCCCCTGAGGTATGCTTTAAGAGTTTCCCATAGTAGAGAGTTTGAGATGTCGTCAGACTCATTCGTAGTTAAGAAGTTATCAATTGCAGATAAGATATAGTCACAGAAAGCTGAATCAGACAAAAGAAGAGAGTTCAACCTCCATGGGTGCTGAGGTCTATAGCCAGGAGACAAAGCCATATCCAGGATTAATGGAGCATGATCAGATATAACAATCGGAAGATATTCAGAGTTACAAACTTTAGAAGCCATGGAGCCATTTATAAAAAAATAATCGATCCGAGAATAGGTGTGATGAACATTTGAAAAAAAGGAATATTCTCTGGCTTGGGGATTAAAAAACCTCCAAGGATCAATGTATCCATTTTGGGTCATAAAGTGTGAGAAAGCCCTGGACATAGCAGATGATGCTTTAGAGCCAGTGGCAGATTTGTCTAAAGCTGGGTCAATAACGCAGTTTAAATCACCTCCAAATATCAGGAGGTGTGTATTTAAGTCAGGAATCATCCTCAGAAGATTATTAGCAAACAGAGTGTTGTCAAAGTTTGGGGCATAGACGTTCACTAAAACAACTGGGTTATTCACGAGGGTCCCTACAACAATTAGATATCGCCCATTTTTGTCAGCAATCAATTTAGTGAGAGAAAAATGTATTTCATTCCTAATTAGAATTGCCACTCCTCTGGCTCGAATATCAAAGTTTGAGTGAAACATATGACCTATCCATGGAGGTTTAAGTCTTTTATGATCTGTGGCTCGCAAATGAGTCTCCTGGAGAAAAGCTACATCTGCACTGAGATGTTTTACGTGGTTGAGAACCCGAGATCTCTTTACCGGACCGTTCAAGCCTTTCACATTCCAAGACAAGAATCTAATAGTACTATTGTTAGTGCTATAACTAGCCATATATATGTTTTACTGAAATCTGGTGACAATAACAAGTTGACCGTACATGGGAGGGGACAAGAGAAAATAAAAAAACAACAAAAAAACAAACAAACAAAAAAAAAAAAACCAACAACACACAACACAAACCCACATACAACCAAAGCAAACAAAAACAGGAACAATAACTCGGGGCCATAGTTCCCCCCACCCCGCCCCAACCACCCACTAGGTCCCCTTTCTGAACTAAGGTGACCGCAGTATATTCCCAGCAGCTTCAACCTCCTAGCCCAAACTCCTGCTACATAGAAACTCCATATAACCTTAACTTTGAAGTACTAAGTGTATATCCCAATCTAAGTCGAACCTTCTAGGGATCAGTGAACATTAATTCAAAATATTACAAAAGAAACATAAGAACCAAGTGTTAGAATGGTGACAACTAGTATACCCTGAAGTAACAGAAACATGTAGTGCTTGCCTGCCTTCTCTGCAATCGTCCGATTGCCTGCAAGTCAATAAGGATTCAAGTCACTTTACTCGCAGCTGTCAGTCACTGTGGCCTTTGAGCTTCAGCCTCGTTCCTCAAGCCCTGCACGAACTTATCGGCTTCTGAAGCAGACGTAAACCACTGTTTCTCCCCTGCGGGCAGAACGATGCGCAGTTTAGCCGGGAAGAGGAGCGCAGGTTTAAATCCCCGCTTATAAAGTTCAGACATCGCGTCTTTATACTCAGCTCGGTTCTTCACCACCTCCGGGCTGTAGTCTTCATATAGCCGGATTCTGTGGCCGTTGTAGCTGAGCTCGCCTTTCTTACGAGCTTCCCGGATTAGGTGGAGACCCAGACAGCCTAGGTGGAGGTCCGAGCAGCTGAGGTGGAAGCCCAGGAAGCTGAAGTGTAGGCCCAGGCAGCTGAGGTGGAGTCCCAGGCAGCCGAGGTGGAGGCCCAGGCAGCCGAGGTGGAGGCCCAGGCAGCTGAGGTGGAAGCCCAGCTAGCTGAGGTGGAGGCCCAGGCAGCTGAGTTGGAGGCCCAGGCAGCTGAGGTAGAGGCCCAGGCAGCTGAGGTGGAGGCCCGAGCAGCCGAGGTGAAAGCCCAGCTAGCTGAAATGGAGGCCCAGGCAGCTGAGGTGGAGGCCCAGGCAGCTGAGGTGGAGGCCCAAGCGGCTGAGGTGGATGCCCAGGAAGCTGAAATGGAGGCCCAGGAAGCTGAGTTGGAGGCCCGGGCAGCTGAGTTAGAGGCCCAGGCAGCTGAGGTGTAAGCCCAGGCAGCCGAGGTGGAGACCCAGGCAGCCGAGGTGGAGGCCCGAGCAGCCGAGGTGAAAGCCCAGCTAGCTGAAATGGAGGCCCAGGCAGCTGAGGTGGAGGCCCAGGCAGCTGAGGTGGAGGCCCAAGCGGCTGAGGTGGATGCCCAGGAAGCTGGAATGGAGGCCCAGGAAGCTGAGGTGGAGGCCCAGGCAGCTGAGGTGGAAGCCCAGGCAGCCGAGGTGGAGGCCCGAGCAACTGAGGTGAAAGCCCAGTTAGCTGAAATGGAGGCCCAGGCAGCTGAAATGGAGGCCCAGGCAGCTGAGGTGGATGCCCAGGAAGCTGAAATGGAGGCCCAGGAAGCTGAAATGGAGGCCCAGGAAGCTGAAATGGAAGCCCAGGCAGCTGAAATGGAGGCCCAGGCAGCTGAGGTGGATGCCCAGGAAGCTGAAATGGAGGCCCAGGCAGCTGAGGTGGAGGCCCAGGCAGCTGAAATGGAGGCCCAGGCAGCTGAAATGGAGGCCCAGGCAGCTGAGGTGGATGCCCAGGAAGCTGAAATGGAGGCCCAGGCGGCTGAGGTGGATGCCCAGGCAGCTGAGGTGTAAGGCCCAGGCAGCTGAGGTGGAGGCCCAGGAAGCTGAAATGGAGGCCCAGGCAGCTGAGATGGAGGCCCAGGCAGGCCTAGGCTAACTAGGCTAATTAGTTGTAGCCAGTCCAAATCACTGATGTTTGAATTAGGTCCAGGATTTAGTTCTATATCACCAGCCAAAAGTAGCATCAGAACAAGTTTCAGAATCTCCAGCGACAGTTGTGGTATATTTGATTGTTCATGTTTACCTGGGGGTGGTCTAGCATGACCAAAATCCAAGAATCTTGTGAACAAAAGATGTTGACTCCATTTGGCTGGGAAAGTGGTATAATTATCCAGCTTTCTTGGACATGTCGAACTCCACAGAAGATAAAAATGTATAAAAACAAAAAGACAAGTTGATGTCAAGATCCAGGGGTTTTTAGATGTTTTTTTAGGTGGGTTTTTTGGCAAACGCACAGGACCTGCCAAGCTGTGTGTCTGCACCCTAGCAGCCTACTACCAACCTCTACTAAAAGCTTAATAAAAGAATATAAAAGTATAACAGACAATTTGAATAACCTAGTTATTCACATAGCCTCGTCCAAACAGCTCCTCAGAATAACCTGCACTTAGACTCTGCTTTCGGTTTCACTTCTGCAAAAGGCACACTCTGCAAACCTGCAATTTCCTGTCAGCCTGCAACTTAGTCTTTCTGAAAGACACACACTGTTTAAACATCTGAATGCATTATCAATGCTGTAGATTATATTATTAATGCAATGATAATGATGATGATTATTAACAATAGCAGCAAAATAATTTCCCTGATCTCCACACAGGCCAGTGTTTTATCAAAGAATCAACCATTCATTGTTTGTTTAAATACATACTAGTTTTACTGTAGTGTTTAATTGCTTGAAGAAAAATATAATAAAATGAGGGGTTACTCAACAATTCTGCACAGTACTATATTTAAACAAACTGATAAACATCAGACTGAAAAAAGCAAATTATTTTCATGCTGTTAAAGCTAAACAATCACCAATGGTCAGTATTTGAGACCAACTGGAGACCAACACTATTGGTTGCCGCTACAGTTCAATATGAAATAGAATAGATCTTTATTGTCACTGTTGCAAGAACAACAAAACACAGTTTGGGATCTCTCCGTTGGCAGCATGTAGATTTACATTCAGATTCTTACAACGTAAGTATCTAGAAAGTAAGATAGTCGTTTTTATCTATACAAAAAAACGTATGTAAGATAAAAAGATAGGCAATGTAAGCAGGAAGTGAGGGATTAGTGCATTATAAGGTGCTATGTGAACAGTGGTATTGCACATTGAGTAAGGTTTAGAGATGCTGGGTTGCTACTATAATAAATACAGTTACAGTGGGGCAAAAAAGTATTTAGTCAGCCACCGATTGTGCAAGTTCCCCCACTTAAAATGATGACAGAGGTCAGTAATTTGCACCAGAGGTACACTTCAACTGTGAGAGACAGAATGTGAAGAAAAAATCCATGAATCCACATGGTAGGATTTGTAAAGAATTTATTCGTAAATCAGGGTGGAAAATAAGTATTTGGTCAATAACAAAAATACAACTCAATACTTTGTAACATAACCTTTGTTGGCAATAACAGAGGTCAAACGTTTACTATAGGTCTTTACCAGGTTTGCACACACAGTAGCTGGTATTTTGGCCCATTCCTCCATGCAGATCTTCTCGAGAGCAGTGATGTTTTGGGGCTGTCGCCGAGCAACACGGACTTTCAACTCCCGCCACAGATTTTCTATGGGGTTGAGGTCTGGAGACTGGCTAGGCCACTCCAGGACTTTCAAATGCTTCTTACGGAGCCACTCCTTTGTTGCCCGGGCAGTGTGTTTTGGATCATTGTCATGTTGGAAGACCCAGCCTCGTTTCATCTTCAAAGTTCTCACTGATGGAAGGAGGTTTTGGCTCAAAATCTCACGATACATGGCCCCATTCATTCTGTCCTTAACACGGATCAGTCGTCCTGTCCCCTTGGCAGAAAAACAGCCCCATAGCATGATGTTTCCACCCCCATGCTTCACAGTAGGTATGGTGTTCTTGGGATGCAACTCAGTATTCTTCTTCCTCCAAACACGACGAGTTGAGTTTATACCAAAAAGTTCTACTTTGGTTTCATCTGACCACATGACATTCTCCCAATCCTCTGCTGTATCATCCATGTGCTCTCTGGCAAACTTCAGACGGGCCTGGACATGCACTGGCTTCAGCAGCGGAACACGTCTGGCACTGCGGGATTTGATTCCCTGCCGTTGTAGTGTGTTACTGATGGTGACCTTTGTTACTTTGGTCCCAGCTCTCTGCAGGTCATTCACCAGGTCCCCCCGTGTGGTTCTGGGATCTTTGCTCACCGTTCTCATGATCATTTTGACCCCACGGGATGAGATCTTGCGTGGAGCCCCAGATCGAGGGAGATTATCAGTGGTCTTGTATGTCTTCCATTTTCTGATGATTGCTCCCACAGTTGATTTTTTCACACCAAGCTGCTTGCCTATTGTAGATTCACTCTTCCCAGTCTGGTGCAGGTTTACAATACTTTTCCTGGTGTCCTTCGAAAGCTCTTTGGTCTTGGCCATGGCGGAGTTTGGAGTCTGACTGTTTGAGGCTGTGGACAGGTGTCTTTTATACAGATGATGAGTTCAAACAGGTGCCATTCATACAGGTAACGAGTGGGGGACAGAAAAGCTTCTTACAGAAGACATTACAGGTCTGTGAGAGCCAGAGATTTTCCTTGTTTGAGGTGACCAAATACTTATTTTCCACCCTAATTTACGAATAAATTCTTTACAAATCCTACCATGTGAATTCATGGATTTTTTTTTCACATTCTGTCTCTCACAGTTGAAGTGTACCTCTGGTGCAAATTACTGACCTCTGTCATCATTTTAGGTGGGGGAACTTGCACAATCGGTGGCTGACTAAATACTTTTTTGCCCCACTGTATATACAGGGAGTGCAGAATTATTAGGCAAATGAGTATTTTGTCCACATCATCCTCTTCATGCATGTTGTCTTACTCCAAGCTGTATAGGCTCGAAAGCCTACTACCAATTAAGCATATTAGGTGATGTGCATCTCTGTAATGAGAAGGGGTGTGGTCTAATGACATCAACACCCTATATCAGGTGTGCATAATTATTAGGCGACGTCCTTTCCTTTGGCAAAATGGGTCAAAAGAAGGACTTGACAGGCTCAGAAAAGTCAAAAATAGTGAGATATCTTGCAGAGGGATGCAGCAGTCTCAAAATTGCAAAGCTTCTGAAGCGTGATCATCGAACAATCAAGCGTTTCATTCAAAATAGTCAACAGGGTCGCAAGAAGCGTGTGGAAAAACCAAGGCGCAAAATAACTGCCCATGAACTGAGAAAAGTCAAGCGTGCAGCTGCCAAGATGCCACTTGCCACCAGTTTGGCCATATTTCAGAGCTGCAACATCACTGGAGTGCCCAAAAGCACAAGGTGTGCAATACTCAGAGACATGTCCAAGGTAAGAAAGGCTGAAAGACGACCACCACTGAACAAGACACACAAGCTGAAACGTCAAGACTGGGCCAAGAAATATCTCAAGACTGATTTTTCTAAGGTTTTATGGACTGATGAAATGAGAGTGAGTCTTGATGGGCCAGATGGATGGGCCCGTGGCTGGATTGGTAAAGGGCAGAGAGCTCCAGTCCGACTCAGACGCCAGCAAGGTGGAGGTGGAGTACTGGTTTGGGCTGGTATCATCAAAGATGAGCTTGTGGGGCCTTTTCGGGTTGAGGATGGAGTCAAGCTCAACTCCCAGTCCTACTGCCAGTTTCTGGAAGACACCTTCTTCAAGCAGTGGTACAGGAAGAAGTCTGCATCCTTCAAGAAAAACATGATTTTCATGCAGGACAATGCTCCATCACACGCGTCCAAGTACTCCACAGCGTGGCTGGCAAGAAAGGGTATAAAATATGAAAAACTAATGACATGGGCACCTTGTTCACCTGATCTGAACCCCATTGAGAACCTGTGGTCCATCATCAAATGTGAGATTTACAAGGAGGGAAAACAGTACACCTCTCTGAACAGTGTCTGGGAGGCTGTGGTTGCTGCTGCACGCAATGTTGATGGTGAACAGATCAAAACACTGACAGAATCCATGGATGGCAGGCTTTGGAGTGTCCTTGCAAAGAAAGGTGGCTATATTGGTCGCTGATTTGTTTTTGTTTTGTTTTTGAATGTCAGAAATGTATATTTGTGAATGTGGAGATGTTATATTGGTTTCACTGGTAAAAATAAATAATTGAAATGGGTATATATTTGTTTTTTGTTAAGTTGCCTAATAATTATGCACAGTAATAGTCACCTGCACACACAGATATCCCCCTAAAATAGCTAAAACTAAAAACAAACTAAAAACTACTTCCAAAAACATTTAGCTTTGATATTAATGAGTTTTTTGGGTTCATTGAGAACATGGTTGTTGTTCAATAATAAAATTATCCCTCAAAAATACAACTTGCCTAATAATTCTGCACTCCCTGTAGCTAGAGGTAGGAGTGTTGGTTGCAATACAGTATAATAAATACGGTTTATAAATACAGTGTAAATGTCCATGAATGTAAACAGCACAGTTAGCCTTCAATCAGGGTGGAAGTAGGGCATGTTTTCACAACCACATCACTTCCTTATTTCTTTCCTTTAATTTGGCTTCATTAATTACTTTAATATTTACTCATTAAACAATGTTTTTGTAATTGTACTATATTTGTCTGCAACTATTCTGCATAGTCATTAAATGTCAAGAATGTCTTCATTCTTGACACTCGATGTTGCTTGGACATAATAGCCTGAGATCATTTATCAGCACAGGTTAAAGTGAGATTTGGTAGGTGCAGGAACCTTAAGATCAGGTGTAGCGGTGCAGCGTGGGAACAAGAATCCCCTAGAAATAAGTCATATATAAAAAGTCTGCTGAAAGAGCTTTTTTTATATATCAGTCTGCACCTTTTTAACACCAACAATACACCTTTAATGTTTACCTGCATGAACTCTGAAGTGTCATATTAGAAACAAGCGGCATCACTGAGAGCACATTCAGTAGTCCTGTTGTGAGTTCATCAGATTTAATGATTTTGTACTGAAGCATTCATTTTACTCTCTGCCACCTGTTCCTAGTGTTTGACTGCTGTAAGCTGCTCAGCTGATCCACTTTGTGTAGTCAACGTGTGACGCCCCTCCTTTCATGTGAGCGCACTCAGAGCTTGAAGTCGAAACTTTGGTTGGCAAACACAGTTAATAACTGGTTTCCCAAACTATCAGCCGATGTTCAACTAATAGAATTCAGAGAGTGAATCTAATCAGCATCTCCAGCTTAAAGTTAAATTGATGTTTCAGACAGAAAGATGGACAATAGAAAGTGAATAAAAGAAAGTTAAGACAGAAAACATCTGACAAAGAAACACAAACTGTCACCATAATTCAGAAATAATAAAAATAATAAAGCTGTTTAAACAGCAAAAATTATGTGATGATCAGTGTAACCTGCTGTTGTACAACATGTTACTTCCAGTGGATTCTGTGTGACATAAAACAGCCACTAAGTGTCATTTGTCATGTTAGCATTTCCACGTTCAGTGATCAAGAAATTAAGAAAATAAAATAATGGATGATGAAACAAATGGTCTTGATGGTAAAAGTCCTGATTTTTAACCATTCAGATGAGGATGTGGGATGGGGATCACATCAACATTTCTGCTATGGATCTCCAGAACAGGCTTATAACGTCATCAATACAGACATACAGATAAATCAAATGAGCAGGTAACTGATGTAGAGAAGCAAGCTTGAAAACAGCTGAAAATAATCCCCATCCCAGTCGGTCCTGATTAAAAGACCAAGTGTGTTTAAATCTGTGCAGGCAGCATTTTATCTTGGAGGGTCAGATTGCCACTGAGACAGGAACACATAACAAACAGCTGGAGTATTAATGTGGTCTTTATCTTACAATATAAAATGCTGTGAGGAGAGTGTTGTTGTGATTTGGTGTTAATTAAATGAAACCTGGGGATCAAGTTCATGAATATGAATGAACTCAGATCATTTCTATTTCTATCTTATTCAGAGCTGGATCACAAGTGAAGCAAAGTTCGTGCTCATGAATGTTATTTATGAACAAACATGAATATAAACTATTGCAGCTCAGTGTTGGTGAGAAGTTGAATTCCCACTGATTTAATCACAGATTTTCAGCATTTTGAGTTTTTGGTTCTTGTTTAACTTTATTGTTTTTATGATGACTTTTACTTTTGTGATGATTTTCTGTTTTTAGCTCAGCTAAGTTTCACCGTTTTGTTTTCCTCTGCAGTTCATCCATGTTTACTATTCGTTTTTTATGTTTTGTTGTCTTCTTGTTCCACTTCCTGTTTATGTTAGTAGCTGCTTTTCTTTTTTTCTGTGTGTGGTTTTATCAGAATCAGAATACTTTATTGATCCCTAGGGGAAATAATTTTTCGTTACAGTGCTCCATTATAAACAAACATTAACAAAGACAGACAATACACTAACTAAGAATAGCACAATATATACACAGCAAATCTCTGGAGTTAAAAATTTTGGAGTTAGGCATAAAAGTGCACAAGAGTTACATTCCGGGAGTTTATTTTTCACCTTATACTACAGTCAGTGTTGGGGAGTACTCTAAAGCGGTGTAATATTTAGGTGTTCATTCACTGGGTGCTAAGGAGTCTAATTCAACACATTGCTGGTGTTGTTTGTCTGTCGACCGTTACCGCGCCTATCTGTGTTTCTTTCTTGGACTCCGACATTTAGGAGGTAAAAATACTTTATTTACTTTGGAATTTTCTGTGAGTGTAGTGATGTTATTTATATATATATATTCAGTTACATGGATGCATAAGTAAAATATAAAGTTAACTAACTAGCACTACATGTGTTTTCTGTATGTTATGCTGATATGGACATAGCAGCTAGGCTAATGCTAGTCAAAGGTTAGCTAACTAACTTATCTTACTGTATTTTAAGATACACATTTCACGTTGTCAATGAAAATGTTTATTTCTATTTCTTAATTTTAACACTAACGTTTAATTTAACGTTAGCTAACTACAGTAATATTCTGTTTAGACTCATGGTAATGGCCGTATTTAACCAAAGAGAGGTGCAGCCTGCACTGATGAGATGTTGAGGTACCATTAACATCAGGTAGTTAGTCCTGCTGCACACTGAGATATGCACACAACCCTGTCCCCAGAACTGTAAAGACAAGGACACAGCAAACATGCGGTCACATTGTCTGCTAAACCTAGCCTAGCTAAATAGATTTTAAGCAATATTTAGTGTGGACAGGCTAACTCAATTTAAGAAAGTGTTCATTGATTAAGTTATACACAGTTTACATAAAGTTACCATAAACAACCTCTTCTTCTTGAGTTGTGTTTCATAGTAGTAAAGGTATTTTTTTTCCGTAGGTGGCCAAGATGTTGATAAAAGTAAAACACAGAGAGACAAAGAAATATGCAAAATTGGAAGAAGTCAGCTTCACAGATTTTGTGAGAGCAGGTAAGTTATGGTTTGTACTAAGTCATTAAAGAGGAAATGATAATGTTGTTAGTAACTGAGTGATGATTTTACTTCAGTGCAGCAGAAGTTTCTCATACCAGAAAATGCAGCACTGAAAGTCACAGATGAGCTGGGTATAGAGGTGGATCTTTCCTGAACTTGCAGCAGGCAAAGAGGTGTGTTTTGTCATCTATACAAGTGAAGGTATGTAAATATATGCTCTGATAGATTTTGAAGGATTTGATTTGTACAGTTACTCTTAAATAAACATTTTTAATTTGTCTAATATCCTGTGGTAACAATCACAAAATGCTGTTTTCATGGCTCAACAGTAAGTTGGATTTATCACATGCATTTCAGACATCCTGGAAACACAATCATCCAAGAAGCTGCGCGACTGCTCAGACCTAACACACTATGTGACACTCACACCTTGTGGTATGTAAATTGTATATTACCATAATAAAATACAAAATAACCATCTGTTCTCCTGGGAGAAAGTATAATTTAATCAAAGCGTGCAATTTACTGGCCCTGTGTGCATAAATGGTATCTTTGTTGTGTTGTGTTTTTGATTGTATATGCCTTATATTCTAATATTTTTATTTGTCACCCTCAGATTTGACTGTCCTCAAGCAACATGTGGAAGAGCCCTCCTCTCCAAGTCTAACAGATACATTGTCTGTCTCAACCACCAGCAGTCAGAGCAGTGACACGAGTGATGCCGGACTTCAAATGGTTCAGCCTCTATTGGACAGCATACATGAAAGAAATGTAGATATAGTACTTAATTGACTTATACTTGACTCTTTAGTTGCCATTACTTGAAAAAGCTTAAACACGAAGATAAAACAGATTAGAGAAAAATAATTTAATATAGTATTTCATGTAATTTGCTTTGCAACTGTAGTGTGTAATAAGACTTGCTCTCTCTCTCTCTCTCCACATATATAGCTGTTTTTGTTATGTATGTTAACCATGAAACGTGTTTCCATGATCAATGTCCTGCTTTTCAGGTAAATGAAACCATTTCTAAGAAGATACTGGTCCTAGAAAGGGAGGAAGTAAGACATTTCAAATGTTTTAATGCCCAAATGTCATATGGGTGTGATTCACAATTTTATGTTCTGTGAGAGAGTTGCATTACTTAATTTGTTGGCTTGATAGAGACTTTACAGAGTCTTCCTCACGTTAACACTGCATTACAAGAAGTGCTTATTCTGTAGTCATTTTTTTCCTTTAATTCTGTTTTTTTTCCTTTTCGCCCAATGTTAGGCCTATCTGACCTCAACTGTTTAGCTGCCAATAATGGTGGATGTTATGCTATTACAGTACTGGTACACAGAATGTTAATGTTAATCCATGCAGCATTCATATTTGAATATGTTATTTTTGATAAATAAAATTCATACATTCATAATAATCAGTATTGTGTTTTTGTAGTAATTTGCACCTAAAACCTAAAACTTTTTTCATTTGATGAGTAACACTATAAAAGAGTTATTATCAAACTTAACTCTAGTTATGAGTTACATTTTACTCTATATGGTAGTAGAAATTTTACTCCATGAGAGTTTAGTTTTAACTCCTATAAAGAGTTGAAAAATCAACTCCCGGAAAAGAGTTACTCTAACTCTGCACTAGAGTTCATTCGATGGTCACGCATGTACACTCAAATGTAGTTAATCTGAACTCCCAGAGAGTTTATTCCAAAGACCAGAATTTGCTGTGTACAGGCATATATATACATAAAAGTCACTTATTGATAAATAGCTGAAAAAGAACATGTGCAAGAAACGTGTAGCTGTTGCAGTAACCAGTGTGTTAAGTGGATGCGTTGTACAGGGAGATGGCCACAGGCAGGAAAGATTTCCTGTGTCGTTCAGTGGTGCTTTTCGGTAATCTCAGTCTCTCACTGAACGTGCTCCTGTGACTGACCAGCATGTCATGGAGTGGGTGGGAGGTGTTATCCAACATTGTCTTTATCTTGGACAACATCAGTCTCTCCGACACCACCTTGAGGGAGTCCAGTTCTGTCCCCACAACTTTACTGGCCTTACGAATCAGTTTATCAAGTCTGTTGGCATCTGCGACCCTCAGCCTGCTCCCCCAGCATGCAACAGCATAGAGGATCGCACTGGCCACAACAGACTCATCGAAAATCCTGAGCATTTTCTGGCAGATATTGAAGGACCTCAGTCGCCTCAAAAAATAGAGAAAAAACTGGCCCTTCCTGTAAAGTGCTGTGGTGTTTTTAGCCCAGTCCAGTTTATTGTCGATGTGTACTCCAAGGTATTTATAGTCCTCCACAACGTCAACACTGACCTCCTGGATTGAAACAGGGGTCAAGTGTTTCCTGGTCTTCCTGAAGTCCACGATCAGTTCCTTGGTCTTTGCCACATTGAGCTGCTGATGATTCTGCTCACACCACATGACAAAGGAGTCGACCACAGCCCGGTACTCTGTCTCTAACTTCAGCCTGTGTGAGTGTCTGACCTGGCCTCATTATTTTTCTCTGCTGTTAATTATTTGTATCTGTTGTTGAATGTTCTCACCTCCATCTCATCTTCAGCTACTACAGTTACTCATATTTTGTATTTTAAATACATAACGCCGTACATGTATTCTGCTACTCCCCAACACTGCAGAACAATGAGGCGACTGCTGAATGTTACAGGTGCTGCCAGAACGCCACCAAATAATTTGTGTGGCATCTTATTTAATGCAGAACACCAGATTGTTATGTAAATAGTTTCAAATGGCTATTTAAAAAAAAAAAAAGGTAAATGGCAGCAAATAACTTGCTGTTTGCAAAACTTGTGCATATGATTTTAAAATGTACAATTTAGATTTGCATTTAAAGTTATGAAATATGATTCAATAAACATGTTTGTGGTTGTTACAGTAAAAAATATAACTTTTTCTACTCTGATTTTATGTTTTTTGTCTGATTTTAGATCAATTGTGTTAATACAGTCTGTCAAAATGAAAAAATAACTCCAACTTCAGATACTTGATGTTATGCTGAAATGCAGTTTTTAGTTTTGTTCAAACATCTGTTAATATGAGTGCCATGGAGAATCAGTGAAGCTTTTAAGGGTATTTATTAGGAAGCATTCTAACTATTGACTGACCTTACCAATTATGACAGAAGCTAATATATGACATTGGGTAATTAGTGAGTGCTTCACGATAGTATAAACTGCATAGTAACTTTAAGCTAACAGAATGCTAACACAAAGATGGTAAAACACACAATAATATCTACAAATGCATTTACAAAACTCATATCAATACTAATGTTACACAACAGTATTTTTGAAATGCTTACTGATGTACGCTAACCACAATTTATATTCTGTCCAGTTGAATCGTATTACCAATACACACGGACTCATCCTTTGTCAGCCAATTATAGTAAGAATGGATTCTTATTGGACTGAATCTGGAGTCTTCCTGTTTTCCTGTGTGTGATCATCCATGAACTGAGGAAACTTCTCGGATGAGAGATGAAACATCTTCAAGGAAAATTAAAGAAGTCCAGATGCTTTTCTTTCCAAGCTCCTTAGACCATGTGAATAAATGATAATGAGAACTCTGACTGTCTAATAGTAGAGGATCCTTCCTGACCCATATCTGTGAGGTCAGCTGGATTAACAACCTTGCAAGCGTGTGGTATGATGACATGCGAAAGCATGAAACTAGTGTGAGATTATAATATTATTTTATGCCATGTTATACCCCTAATTAAAGATTGTGAATTATTATGTAGTTTTAGTTTGCATTATTCTCCTGAATTAGAAGAAGCTGATAACTATTGCATTAGTTAAACTGATTTTCATTACATTAGACTGCTGATTTATTGTGGATGAATGATATTGTTTTATGATGTTATAAGAAATACTGTTTGCAGAAAGTCATCGCCTTATTTGTCTGATTAGAAGAGAACAGAGCATGCTGGAGTTTTCTGCCCCATCCCAGCAGGAGGAGATAAACAGGGAGCCAAGGTCATAGCTTAGTGTGAGAGAAAAGCATGTGAATGTTTAGGCTTTTATGATAAGGTGGGGGCACCAGAGGCTATAAGAGTTTGATTAATGCTCCACCATTTTGAGATCTGAGGCTGTCTGCATACAGTGTCCATCTCCCACGCGTGTGACTATTAAAATCATCGTTTGACTCAACCCGGCCGGACCAGTGTTGTTATCGAACGAGGTTGTCGAACGGACAGGCACGAGCCAGTGGTCTGACGTGAGTGGGCATAAGCCGGCTTATCTAAAGGTAAGGCACTACCTGTTGAATTATTTCCAAAGTGTGCCAAATTGGACATGATTAAATTAAAAGTCTACTCACTGAAATTACTGGTAGAGGGTCTGTTTTGATTTTGATGAGGATCCGTGTGTGTTATGCAGTTAAAGTCGGTTAAGAGTATTTAATGAAGTTGAAAAAGTATGAAGGTAATAATGCTGGGTTAGAGTCCCAAGGAATTGAGTTAGAGTCTCAAGTAGTTTGGTAGGGAATTGGTCATGTCGTTGGTTTAAAGTCCAAATTGGTTATAAGTGTGGACCTGTGTGATTATAAGTGAGGGAAGGCTCCATTGACCTCTAGGTTGCACTTGCCTTAGTCAGACTCTTGTTTTAAGGTGTTGACTGTTGTTTCAAATTGTTACAAATTGTTATAGGACGGCAGTCAGAAACTGCTAAGAAGCGCATAGCCCGGAGGTTACGCTCCCTCCTGGCCGTGGACGCGCGGCCTTGACCTGTCGTCGAACAGGGATAGTTCAGTTTGGCTTATCTGTGGGGTACAGGGCATCCTGAAATAAGCTAGGAGTTAGAGTCTCCTCACCGTTGGAAACGGTGTGATGTGTTTTTTTGGACACAGTTAAATTGAGTTAGGGACTTTAGTGATGAGGCCAGATACAGTTAGAGTCTGATACTGGTTAATTGAGTACAAAAAAGTTAGACTTTCTTCGGTGAGACCCGTTAACTTAAATTTGTCAAAATTGTTAGGCGCTGAATCTGTCAGGCCTGTCAGTGGTTGTAAATATAAGACGTCTTTGTAATATAAAATAACAGAGCTTTGTGTGAGACTGTGTGTGACGTGCAGCTGCAGCGCTGCGGGCTATTTTTAGACGGTGTGTGAACATGCAAATGAGGTGGCTGCTGTGAAGCGCACAGAGGACTTTTGCTTCCTGTTTAGCGTGTTTTTGAGTTTTATAATTATGATTTGCAAACAATGATACATGCCTGTAATTAAAACACTGATTTTGCTGATTATAATATTACAAATAAGGTTTTGAATAACTACGCTGAATGTTTGATGTTCGGGTGGGTTTTGATATAGAAGAGACAAATTGTGCTTGATTAAGACCGGCACTTCAGCCGGCAGAGTAAGATTGTGATGAAAATGATATTAAATAAATCTCTTAGTATGTTGATACAGGTGGCTACGGGCCTGGACCAACTGCCCCCCATGAGCACACAAAAAGTTAAACTAACCCACCTACAAACGCACATACACGCAATGAAAAAACAGCTTACACTCATGAACACGTGAAGATTTTCCAGCAAGTTTAAAGCAGTGCAACTTAACATACACCCGCCGTTAAATAATAAAGTTTATCCACTACTAACAAATAAACTCTCTGGGTTGCAGGACAACAACTTAACTTAAAAAAAAACAAAAAAAAAAGACACTGGTCTGACCAACCAGTGATGACACGACAAATTTAGTGGTAAAAAGATTCAAATTGTGACATGTTTTCTGCTGATTGATTAATACAAGTGATTACTGAGTGAAAGAAAATTCCATTTTTGGGCTTTTAAACATGATCTTAAGGATTTTAACATGTACCTGTGTTGTCCTGTCAGCTTGGTGAGTTATGAATGGATTATATGGTGAGAAAAAACAAAAAAAGGGGGAGAGAAGGCTGACACAGGGCCTGGCCCCGGTGTTTCTCCCCTCTCTGAATGACACAGCCAACACAACATCATTATTTTCGTTTTGTTTTGTTTTGTTTTTGTTTTGTTTTTTCTCTTTATGTTTGATTACAGGCTGCTTTGTCGGCCCAGAAAGCCGAGGCTGACCCTGGACTCCTGCTCTCCCTTCCTACCATCTTTGCTCTCTCCTCCACCATCTTTGATGTGACCCTGACCAAATGCTATAGCAGCTGGACACACAACAACAACTTGAAGATGTCAACAGCGCTGCAGGAAAACGATCTTATGCAGCGGAGACGGAGAGCGTTAAATCCAAGGCCCGTTTCACTACACGGGGGAGATTTCCAGACAGCTTCAGCTGACAGAGCTGTGACGAGACGCCCATTAAGCCCGGAGGAAAAGTGAGGCCGAGCAAGACAATGCTGACCTTAACAACTCTGCATTAAAACTGTGCAGGACAGTGACGGACCAACACGGATGATCGGGCAGCAAAAAGGGTGTGCCAGAGACAGGAGGAGTAACTGAGGTCAGGAGGCACCTCAGAATGGACAAAAGCACCAGGAGAAAATAAGCTGAAGGCACAGGTGTCGGGGCTCGGCCAGGAGCTGACCTCTGAAAAGAGCCGAACAGCGGAGCTGTAGAAGGCCGTGGAGCAAAGCAAGGGAAACATCAATGGACTTCAATCTGACTTGTATGGAAAAGACTGAGGTTTTTGCCCTCAGTAAGAGCTCAAGACATCAGAGCAGGAACTGAGCATGGCTCAGGAGGAGCTGGCTGATAATCGAACCCATCAGACTTGGAGTCCCAGCCACTGGACGTGAAGTCAGGCCGGAACTTGCTGGAGCCAGATGAGCATTGTGATTTGTCCAGTCTGCTGTGGAGTGAACGTTTGGGGGATGGCTTCCTGTCGCCTCTGCCGTCCTCCGGTCGCTCAGCTTCCTTGGCCGCCCAGCTCCGGACTGAACGCTCGGCCAGAGACACCCCAGCAAACGTGGACTCCATTCCCCTGGAATGGGACCACGACTACGACCTGAGCCGTGGGCCTGAGAGTGCAAGCAGGGCTCTCAGAGAGCAGCAGAGTGAAGAGGGAGACTTCCTTCAGCGCCCTGCCTCAGGCTTGTCAGATGTAGTGATCCCAGAGAGCCCTGAGGCCTTTGTTAAACTAACAGAACAAACACTGAGGTCTTCCACTGGGGAGGTTGCTGCTACAGACTCTCATATACACCCTCTGGATGTCAGCCGTTTCCACCTGCAACAAACGGACAGCAGCCGCAGCCGCACTTCTGCAAGCACAGAAACGGACTCCTCATACATGGGATATCTGCGACTGATGGGCGAGTGTCGTGGAAGTATTGACACAGTGAGGAGGGTGGACTCTGAGCTGAAGGAGGAAGAGGAAACGGTGTCTGGACTGGCAGATCCCAGCAGCTCAGAGTCCCGGACTTCAAGAGTGATTGAGCGCTGGAAGCTCCGGCAGGCTCAGGACCTCAGCAAGGAGATGAGAACAAAGCAGAACGAGCAGCAGTGGCAGCAGCTGAACTCTGACCTGAACAAAAATCTTGACTTGGCTGGGAGAAACAGAGGAAGAGCTGGCGCAGCAGCGTAGACTGGAGCTTGGCACGGACATCCAGACGATTGAGCTGCGTATCAAAACCCTGAAGGAGCTTGTTACGACTGTGATCGTAATCATGTGTGAATTTGAGTGTCCAGGTGCTCCTCCGGGATTGGTGCATCCAGGGTGGATGGCTCACACTGATTGGCTGAGGACTGGGAGGCAGCGGATAAGAAGAGACCGCCAGGGACTGCCAATTCATTCATCCTCGGCCCAACCCAACCGGCAGACCGTCCACTGTGTCAAAATATTATGTTAATGTAAGAGCATGTAGGGGTGGACCGCCTTTTTGGTTGATCAGTTTTCGCCTGTTTTTGTTAGGCAGGGAGGAAAGTGATTGTCGTTTGGTTTGGTTCTTTTGAGTAGGTAAGTTGTGTTTATTCCTGAGATAGGCTACTTTTTGTTTGTTGTTTTGGCCTTGGGTTCACCCTGAAGTTATGGTATGCTCCCTTCCTTTGTTTAACTGCACTTATTGTAAATAAATCACTGTCACAAAATATTAAGTGTGTGACGTGCTGCTTGGGGTTGGACGGGGATGGATCACCCTTTATGTTGTGGTCTGACCGCGCCTAGACGGGCCATAACAGAGCTACAGAAGCAAAAGGGTCAAGTTAAGGAGGAGCCGAACAAGGAGAAGATGCAGGACACTGGAGAAAAGGACTGCCCCAATTGGGGCCAGAACCAGTATGGACAGAACTTTGAGCAGCATCACCAATGGATGCAAACAGACTGAAATGGAGGAGGGCAGGACCCAGGGCACGCTTCAGGCCGTGGTTTACCCAGAACACCAGAACAGGAAAGTGATGAACACAAACACCCACACAAACACACATATGCACTCGTCGATTGAGTGGGAAATGACACACACATGTGCACAAATCGAAATGCTGATTCAATTCACTGAGAAGTGATACACACACACACGCTGATGCAATGAAGAATGCTTTACTAACAAATGCTGCACACAAACATCCAAATACGGAGTCGGTTACAACAACAAGAACCCATTGATTGTTTATTGGTTAAATGCATTTCATGTTACCCAGAGGGCATTTGTGTAGATTTAGGGGACAAGGTCTAAAGCAGTTTGGTTATGAAAACAATGTCTGTGCGTGATGTCTGTTTATGGCTCAAGGCCTCCACTGAATTGTTTACTGTGCTTCACACAGCTTAACAAGGAGCAGTGGTACAGAGTGAAAATGATGAATGAACGGTGTGAGTTTTATTTTGGAGAAAATATGAAAAGGTTGTGTTGATTTGACTCAGTTGTTTAAGTTTCTGCCAAAGCAAAGCATTTGTGTGCAACCAGTGTCCACTGTTGAGTTAAGGCAATCTAACATGTTTTTGTCAGTGCAAACAGGGGTTACGGTACCTGTATTCCTACACAATATTGTCCCGGGAGGGAGAAAAACTTTTTGGTGAAATTTTGGTTGACTTTTGGGTTTTGTTTGACACTAGGGTGATTTTATCAGTGAGGTTTGGATTGTTTTCCTTCTCTAAGAGAGAGAAGGATAGTTTTATACTTGGACATGTTTGCAATGGGCCCCAGTATTTGTTATTATATGAGTGTTTTATTGGTTATGTTTGTTTTTGCTTTGGTTACAGTGCACTGAAGTAACAACATCTGAGAGGTATGATCCACCGGTGGTGATATTTTGGTATTTTGTGAGTTCCTGATTTAACAAATCGGCTCCTTAATCCAGGCCTGAGAGAGTGAACTTTAAAGCGCTATAAAATATTCTTATTGAAAACAGTCGCAAAGTGTTTTTCTCCATGATTATAATGGGCTGGGGAGAAATTCACTTATATGGGACACTGATCGAATGAGAAGTCCTGAGCCTAAAAGGATTGCAGCGAGTCAATCCAGTTCCAAAGAAAAAAAAACAAAAAACAAACAAGGAACTGTTTCCTTTAAAACGATGACGTCATCTTGCTGGTGATGGAGCCTCGAATAGATTACGCGTGAGACTCCATTATCAGCAACTTCTGGTATGAATGTGTGTGGATGTATGCATGTGACTGGACTGTGATGGACTGACGACTAAAAGCTTTAATTGACTTGGTACTGAGACAAAAAGGCACCGACTTTAGGATTAGTAAATGTCCACAAACAATTCACCCAGCCTGTAAAAGAAGGGTGGAGGTTTTGTCTTGCTTTGTTTTGTTTTTGCAAGGACAGAAGGATGACAGAGACTAAGGGGGAGGCTGTAGCTTCACAGGAGTGTGAGCTGCAGACTTAACCCTTTGGTTGCTGATTTTGAGTTACTGATGTTTACATTAGGAAAATTGTGTTTTAGTAGCTGTATTTCGATTAATGTATCATTATAAAATAGTTGGGAATGTTAAATGCTAAAGTGAATAAAAGGTTTGATTCCACTCATGACTGAACATGTTATTATTAAAAAAAAAAAAAAAAAACCCTCTACCGAGGTCTATGAATAACAGGGGAATGATAGACTTGCCACATTCAAAATAGAGATATGTAATGATAAACACTGGTCCCCGCCTTTTGGGTGCTTTCTTGAAATAGTCTGCAATTTAAAAGTAAGATAGAACCGACAGGGGCATGTGCTGAGGGGTGGTGCTGCATAAGAACAAGAGCAAAATATAGGAAAACATTGTTTTTAGCTTTGAGAAGTTCAAATTAAAATGTACCATTACACTCAGAGGATCAATATGAAGTTCGATATATGCTAATTTTGAATGAAGTATATGATTGGTGACTGTTCTGTCCTGAGCTTTTGTTTTTACAGCACCCGCTTGACCACACCAACAGTTTCTCGCCACCGAAAAGGGGGTACTTGCAAAGAATAGAGAATGGGGAGGAATATCATCAAAACTGGGAAAGGTAAGCCCCAAAGGGGGTGATAACGCCATAACTTTCACTTATGGTCAAATTCTCAAAATTTGACCCCGAACTTGAAAAATTCTTCAAACATTTAGAGACAGAGTGGAGGTTTAGATAAACATAATGTCACAAACCACATAAGGATGGAGCACTTGAATCGATAAGATGGTGAATTGATACGCAGTGAAATGTTGATCATGTTGATTATGTTTATTCCAGTGTGCAGAGCAAGATTATTATTATTAAAGACAACAAATGAAATAACGAAAACTAGAAGTGGAAAAACATTTGCGTTAACGGAAATAAAATCAAAACAAAAAAGGAAAACTAACTAAAACTGTAATGAATGTTCACAAAACTAACTAAAATTAACTGGATTTATAGCAAAATGTGTTTAGTTTCATTGATGTGTGCGTGCCCTACAATAGAAGTCAAGGCAGTACGTTAGTCGAGTTGTCTGTGTTGCTGCTCCGTCCACGCGCAGAATCATGTCAGGAAAAGTCGGGAGAAAGTGCCAGAGTCCAATTTAGGATTACTTTGAATATGACTGTCTTTTAGATATAGCAAGAGTCTTGTAGTGGAAAGAGACACAATGTCCTCCTGAGGCCCAGGGAAGGAAAAAAAAAAAAAAAGGGAAATGTAGTAAGTGCACCGCTAGCTCAGGTGACTGACTGTCTCCAGGGTTACATCGTATATTATTAGCTAGGTAAACAGCTTCCAAAGATCCCGCATAGCCTCTGCAGCTGTAACACTTTCACGCTTTGCAAATCATTCATGTTTTTGATAGTTATGAATAAAGAATATGTTTTTAAGGTCATGCTAGGCGGTTGCTATGTGGTTGTTGCTGGTGACTAGGGTGGACCGCGTGTCCGATTCCTGTTATTAGCTGTCCGCCGTAGGAAGGCTGCGTTCCATTATACAGTAGTGACAGTCTGCCGCAACTCGAACTCAAACCCCGCTTGTTCTGTAATTAAAGGCATTTTTAGAGCCGTTCAGGACACGCGCGCACACAACACAAAGCACTTTGCCTCAACATGGAAGCAACTTTACTAAAACCTTTAAAGTATCTGATATAGGATAGAAATATGAACAACCAAGATTTAATGATGAAGACTCGGGGTTCTGTAGTTCACGTTTACAGTCCTGATTGACTCACTGCACATCCATATGATTTATTGAAGAGGACTTTAGAAGCACTTTACATTTAGACGGTTGCTGTTTAATTTTTTTACATTGTTGCGTGTTATGTCATGAATAAGGTTCACCTGCTGGGGTTGGATGGATCAGCTGGACAATACAGTCAAAGACAGACTTCGTTCATCAATGCAAGAATCCTAGTTGGATTTTTGTTTTCACTCATATTTTTAACCAAATATTGAAAACAATTCTGACAGACTGGATACCTCATAGGTGCAAACTCTGGCCGCGGGCCAAATTGTGGCCCGCAGCCTAATTACATTTGGCCCGCGAAGCCATACCAAATTATTATTAGAGCTGGCCTACAGGTATTATACAGCTAATATAATATTGTTTAGTATTAGCTTTTCTTGTTCCATATTCAGTTTTCAGCAAAACTTGTTTGAGTCCATAAGAACAGATTCATTCTTGAATCTGGAGGAAGATTTTTTTTTTCAATAAATATTAATGTTAGCCCGCGACCTTGTTCCAGTTTTGAATTTTGGCCCATTGAGTTTGACACCCCGGGCATACCTGGTCAGGGTGTACAAACCTTTCACTCAAGCATCCAGGACAGAGCCCTGCCCCACCAGGAGCCGGGTGGGATACGTGGTTATAAATAAAAGGACCAATACTGAATATGAATATTTCATGAATTATAATACAAATTCCTAGGCGTTGTATATCCAGCAAGAGTAAATTGATTACATATGTCTGAATTGCTAACCCTAACCCAACCCTAGCTCAACAGACCACAATGCCCTGGTCTGTCAGTATTATTACATGCTGTGAACTAAGTAGCTTTGATCAAGTTTATGTTGTAAAAGAGAAGGAATATTGAAAAAAAGATCAACATTGTGATATTATTTCTTCCAAAACTGACCAGAAACATGCTTGTCAGACCCTCAAAGCAAAGGATCAGACCACGTGGCATGACGGCTCAGGCCAATGATGTCTGTTAGATTGTCAGTTGTTTAGTGCGGCTGTACAGTTAGGGTCACCGTCTCTATTTCAAATAATTAATATGCGGAAAACACTAAAAGCTGATTACTTTCAATATTCTAACATAATTAGAAAACTTGGACTTTGTAAGTACTATTATTAGTCTAATGCCAGTATGATTCTCATAACTCCTGCTTTTGAAATACTGAACTTTAAATTTACCTGATGAAAGATCATTTACAGTGGCACTCTGTCAGGATCATCGCGCTGGTAAGATCACTGTAATCTGAATCCTTCTGAATGTGCTGTGAATGAATGCTGATGCAACTCACGGTGGGAAAGCTGTTAATAAAATGA
>NW_024387245.1:25240013-25266284 GCF_900408965.1 Simochromis diagramma
AGGTTTTTCCTATCCTGCTTAACACTTCAGTGGAGCATTTAATTTTCTTAAATGCTCTTGATGTTATTAGTTTCACATTGTGATCATGAACTCCCCTTTTGCACTGTAGTGCACATGTTGTAGAATTTAAATAAATTAGTTAAAGACAATTTTGCTTTTATAATGTGTTTTTTTCCGTCCCAACACTTGATTATCTTAAAGAAAAGAAGAAAAAGAAAAAGAAAAAGAAAAAAACGAAAATACTTACTACAGTGAATGTGATTGTGTGCACAGCGTCCACACGCTGCAGAGGGTAAAGACATTACTTCAATGTTGTTTTATATTGATATATATTCGCCTTCTGTTGACCATCACCTCAGGTTCACCATCACAGTTTCAGGATACAGATGCACACTGTCTAAATATGAACACATTCAAAAAAATCATGTCTCAGAAATGAGCACAGCTGTTCATGTTTGTCATTAGAGTTTTATTTGTAAGAAAATTGTGAACTTCATATTGTGTATCAAATCAAAGAACATTTGACAAATCTGAGTCATTCCTTTGCCCGATGAGAGCTGGAATAAATATATATCCTGACAGTTACAGTTGAGCAAACTTCAGTGAAATGTTGAAACAGTAGAGACAGGTAGAAATGGGATCAGATTAATCTTTGCTTAGTCAGATACCTCCTGTGTTCAGTCCATCGTATTAAAAAACAAACAATAGCACGATCCGTGTGATTTTTCATCCATTTCCAAATTGTAGTCAAGTAGCCCAGTCTCATAAATAGGTAACAGAAATGTCTCTAATGTAGACATGTACAGTGTAGTGTAAGCATTAAAAGATCATAAAGGAAACACTAACATTTATGTGAAACTAATTTTAATAAAAAATGAGCAGGTGCTTTACAGATTTAAAAGAAAGAATCTGAAAACAACACTTTTTTTGGCCTAAGTGGTCAAAGTAGAAAACAGAACTGATGTTCAAAAACAAACCGTAGCTGCACTAATATTACACATCTCGATTGTTGTGGTGAACAGACATGTTGCTTTTAAAACCACATGCAGTGTGTGACCGTGACTGTTCACTGAGACCATGAACGCCACTTTGCTGAAGCCTTCTTCTTCTTCTTCTTGCCATCAAAATGGAAGCAGACAGAGCACGAGCTGCTTTGATCTACTGAAAGGAAAAAGCAGAACATCTGAGCTGAAACCAGTCAGCTGAAATCATTAAGATAGAAACAATCATTCAATGCAGTGTCTCAGGTGGCTTAGCCTGTTACAACTGTTGATACAAGCTAAATATAGTTAACACACAGTGTCAGGGAGCTCCAGTGTGGGAACTAGTGCCTTTACACAACCAGTCATCCACCCATTCACACACACACATTCACACACTGGTGATGGCAAGCTACATTGTAGTTCTTTTGGGTTGCAGTTGTTGTGGAAGTTTTCCATTTAAATAAAGCCTGCAGACGAGCGGTAGCTAACATTCTTTAATCAAAACACAAAGAACAGACAACCAAGTTGGTGGAGAGCCTGCATGACCGCGGGGCAGACGGTCAGCAGAGTCTCACCTGAGTCTAACATGGCTCTCAGTTAAATACCTTCTCCAGGAACAAAAGGCCACAGCTGTTTCACACCTTAAAGTTCACACTCCCTTGCTACCTCCCAGAGTCCTCGAAGAGACAAAAGACTCTTCCTGTGGAGTTGTCTGCGTCCCCCAACTACCTTACTAGACCTCCACCATTTGTCTTACAGTATGAGTGTGAAACATGTTAAAAACCAGTAGCACCAAGGCATTATACAATAAAATGATGTGATTAATACATAAATAAAAGAAATTCCTATACACAGTTCACTTGGGAGGAAGGGGTGGGTCTGTCAGGACTAGATGAATAACAATTATCTGGGATACATAACTTTCATAATGCATGCATATATCTCTATCAATTAAACCTGGCCCGAGGGCTGCCATTTTTTACATTCAGTTATTTCTCTTAGAAATGTTGGATCTAAATAATGAATGTGTTACAGTTAAAGTGACACTGATCAGTGTAAATGGCTCATTGGGACAAAGAAACCTTTAAATTAAATACCATCACCTGATATCGAGTTTCAAACTATTTCAAAGCTGTAAAAGCTGTTTACGGTCAGAATTTATAAAAACTATGATTGTAAATAAATTCATACTAGTGAGCTTTTCTCTTTGTGCTGAATATCAACACTGTGGCTTCTTAGACTGTAAGCTTTACTTCAGCACAACCAGTTGTAGAAGCTGCCACTCCAAATGTCTTTTGACAACAAGAAAAAAATACCTTTTCAGTACACGGCCTGAAGTTCTTCTCTGACATCTTCTGCAATCGGCTTTGTCTGCTGGTTTGAAGACAATAAACCACAAAAAGATGATTTAGTCACTTTGTCTACATCATGCAGCTCGAATGTGTCGTGTAACGATGTTGAATAGCCGTCGTTATCCCTCTGCTGTGTCAGCAGGATTGTACTGTACAGCATCTCATTGATATGTGAGGAATGCTAATGTAACACGATAACAGACGTATGGTCTTACATCATTAAAATATAAAGGAGATATTTAGATATTTTTATATTTATATTACATTTTATAGCCGACAGATATTGCTAAATAGATAGAATTTACTAAATGGTTGATGTACATGAAAAATATGTCCATAATCACAAATGACCATGAGAGCCAGTAGAATTAATTCAACTGGACACTCAAAAGATGTCCTTAAATGCTCTTTAAGTGGCAGAACAAACGAACAAACAGTTAATCGCTTACTTGAGATGAAATCTGCTCAGCTACTTTGAAAACAGCTTCTAACTGGTTCCTCCTTTAACAGGATGACTGCTCAGGGGTAAGGCCATCATGCAGTCCTTTGATTCACCAGGAACTATTAGGGAAACCTTCCAGCGCCTCCTGTGAAAGACAGGCATAAACACACAAACATTTATTAACATGTTCCACAGTCTTCCAGTTTGATTTTCTCATCCTGTGGACAACAACATACATAGATGCAGGTATATTGTTAACTTTTGTAAGGTTTCTTTACTGAACATATCCAGCTGCAGCTCCACTGTGATCCTGAACTGGATAAGCACTTAAGAAAACGTGTCAATAAATGGACATACATCAACTTACTATATTTATCCAAACAGACGGGACCAATAATGCTTCACTGAGTTAGAGACTTTAACAGTCTCTTCTATGTAAGAATGTCTCGTGCTGATAGACCTGCAAACTTGACAACAAAGGTTTTTCAGACTACATGTAGCTGTCCTCTATGTCAGCTAGGACTGGGCCATATTATACCATTCACGGTAATACCGGTATAATGTTAGGCAACGATAGGAAAATGAAATATCGCGATAGAATGCGCAGTGCCTTTGTTTTCATACGCACATGGCCGATTGTTGAGTGAAACAGATGAACCAGAATTGGTTTGTAAAAATGGTGCAACTTCAGTGATGTGGAACTGGTTTGGTGTTTGTCCGTCAGATACATGACAAAGCACATTTTTTTTGCAGAACATGCAAGCGGCCGTCGTTATTGTCGTATTTGTCGGACTAAGATGCTCTTAAATCTGGGAGTAATCTGGGTCCTAAACCCCCCTCTTCAGGTCAAACGAACACTGCAGCATCACTGAGAGTTAAAAACTGTCTAAATTCTTTCATCTTTAATAAAACGATCAGCATTGCTGCTTTACCAGGTGTAACTATCAAGTTTAACTTCCAGGCATCCATGAAAACAAAATGTATTACATTTAACGGAGTTAGAAGTTAGCAGGAAGCTAGCGGAAGTTAGCTCGCTAGTTTCGCTAGTTACCTAAGCATGATATTGCATGTTCTGACTGAGAGATTTCTGAAAAAAATCAAACGTACAGCTCTGCTATCACCTCCAACATAAATGAAGACAGGAAACTAAACAGCAGTGACGTTTGTCGGGTTACTGAAGTTGGGCTAGCTGGTATATAATGATGTGCTACGTGATCGCTAGCGACACAGCTATGTTAGCATAACATAAACGGTGAAGCTGGAGGACGAACACTAACACTTTTCCACTTATAAAAGTTAACGTGAAGGTTCCTGATAGTTAGAGACAAATGCAATCGCATGGCAGGATGCTGTAAACGGACCAAACTTCAGTCAGGAGAACAACTGAGATAATCCATCCACAATACAAGGTTAGTCATTAATATACTGCAACAACATGGGAATAAAGCAGCTGCCAGAGAATTCAACATTAATGAATCAATGGTACAGAAGTGGAGGAAGCAAGAAGAATGAGTTTAATAAAGTTTGATTTATCTGACTGCTTTGTTTCGCTTAATGTGCCTTATAATCCCGTGCACCTTATGCGTACTGCACACTGCAGTTTAATGTTGCAAAGCACCTCTTTTTAACTTCAGTGGATATTATACATGGTTATGCTCAGGATATGTCAGCCCATTTCTACTGGAAATGCCTTTTGGTTAAACTTTCAGCAAGGAATTTGCATTTGCACTGTTAAATTTTTATAAAGCTTTAATGTACATAAAAACCAGCTTCTTGTTTAAGTGAAAATAAATGGAAGGTTGTCTTTTTGCGCTAGTAATGTTGTGGAGTTGTATTTTGTCTCGCATCAATTATATCGTCAGTTATATCGTTATCGCAAATTTTCAAATATATATCGTGATAAATATTTTTGGCCATATCGCCCTGCTCTAATGTCAGCTAACACATTTACATTTATGTCACACTTATTTCTGCTTTCCCATTTTATAATTATTACTTACATTTTGATTAGATACCTTGACTTTGTAAATGATCAGATTACATAATTGGAATATAATTCAATACAATTCATGTATCCAATTCAAGGTCGCGGGAGGATGAAGCCTATCCCAGCTGATACAGGACAAAGGCAGGCTGCCAGTTTATCGCAGGGCTAAGACAATACGTGTAACAGAAAATCCACTTAAATCTTTGATATTTCTAATAATAATCATAATTATGACTACTATTTAATGGTTTCTTTATAAATACATTTCAATTTTTTTTATAACCCCTAGAATATAAACCTGAGCTGTTTCAGATTCTGACCTCTGACCTCAGTGACCAGGCTGTGTCCTCACTGCAGCTCCCTCTTGGAAGTACGTCTGCTTCTTGTCTTCCCCCAGTGATGACCGCCTGCCCTTAATATCACATACTGTACCTGCGGAACAAAACAGGACAAACACTTGCCTTCATTTAAGAAGTACATTCATACAGAGGTAATCTATGGAAACACACTAGTTCACCCTTTGGGAGGAATCAGTTCTTGTGAAACATTTCTGGAAATCGACATCGTGGAGAATGAATGAAATGAGTTCTTCAGGTGACTCAGCAGTCCCACACTGACAAATGAAACTTCTGTGAAAGAAGAATCTGGATTCTTTTGATTTCCAATCCAGTTAAACTATTAAGGATTAAGCAACAGTGCTCATCTTTGCTCTTCTGAAATCTGTGTTAAACAACAAAAAACATAAATTAGTAACAAAAATACAGCTGAGTAGAGGCTTTACAAACCACCAGCAGCCATAATGCTAAATCTTAATCTTCAAATGTTTCTGAGCCGTCTTCAACCTGCTTTTAACACAGAAAGGTCCCACAGTCAATGCAGCCTGACTCAATCCTAGATGTACACACACACAGAGACACAGAGGGGCTGTTTAAAGTTTAGTGTTAACCTGAGTCACTGATCATTTGCAGTATTACAGAGTCTGGCAGTCTTTGCATGATTTTCCACGTCACTGTAAGTTTCTAGCTGACTCTCAGGTGTGACAGGTGTGCCAGCAGGAAAGAGTAATAATAACCTGCATCCTGAGTTTTGTCATGCAGGATTAAAGGAGCCAGGCTTTGTTCACACAGCAAGGATTGTATTTTACACTGACCCTGGGTCAGTATAAGTATCATACAGTTTAAAAGAAGCACTGAAACTTGCACATATTTATTACAGATGCACTGAAGCTAATCGAGATATTTGCTGTCAATCTGTGGCTGCGATTAATCACTTTACTGGAAACTTTATTAACTAGTAACTTCAGTCATGACAGAAGCTAATATTTCTGTGCTAACATTGTTTAACCAGTAACAGCTTTACTCCAATATAAGCTAACGTTTACACCGTAACTTTAAGCTAGCACCATAAAGACGGTAAAACACGTAATAATATCTACAAATGCATCTTAAAGCTGTTATATTAGCACTCTGTGTATTACTAACATAACCACATTAACATTATTGACACTCGCTGACTTTTAATAGTCATTCTATGAATGCTGTCCGTTTAAACGGTCTTATCTGTAAACACTGCTGGATCCACCGGATTCCAGCCAGAGTGGATTCTCGAGACTTCCCACGCTCCTGTTAGTGATCCTCCATCTGGATGGATGATAACAACCTTCTGAACCTAGCAGGTGGAGATGGCCCATATCTATGGGACTGATTCCTGCTAATAATGCCTGGACTGATAACATCTGAAGCGGGTGAATAAAGTCACCCAGTCGCTAGCTGTGCCATTACCCAGCATACATCACTCCCTCCATAAATGCAACTAGAAAAATTTGCATTTCCTGCGAAAATGCAGTGTAAATGCTGTAAAGCTGAAGCTGTCTGCTGAAAACTGCTGAAAAAGCTGAAAATAGCTGAAGAAGTTGAAGTCAGTATCAGAAAAGTTGTTGAAATTGTAATAAATTTGTAGATGAATAACAACTGAGCCAAAATATAATAACTTTGCAGAAACTTAAGAAGAAACATAAAGCGTTTGCAAAAATACTATCTCAAAGGAGAAAAAAGCAGAAATGTTGTAACTCAGCAGAAACATAGTAACTTGGCCGAAATAGTACAAGATGGCAGAAGTGTTATAATACAGCAGAAATGTTGATATGTAGCACAAAACAAAAAACTTGGAAAAATGTTGTAAGAGTAAAACTTAACATACAGTAGTATAATAGTAACACCTAGTAGAAATGCAACAGAGGAGCTGAAATAGTATAATTCAGCAGAAAAGTAATAACTTTAGCAGAAATATTGGAAACGCAAAACGGCCAGCTTCAAAAAGCTGAAGTTCCCTCAAAAGATTAGTTGTTGTTCAACTGTGAAAAATTGGCAGAAACATTAGAAAAGATACAAAGGAACTGCAAGCAGATACACAAAGCTAAGGCAAAAATGACATGCCTAGCAATGTTTACAAATAGGGACACACACAGACACATAACCCATGTTCAGAAAACAATGTGTACAAACATAGATGCAAGCATAAACACAGACATACAAACATACACACACAAGGGCACACAGAGACAAACAGAGCATGAAGTGTCCAGTGTGTTTCTATGCCCAATCAGTCTGAATCTGGTCAAGTTGAATCCACTAATGGATGCTGGTCACCAACGAATAAAAATTGAGTCACACAAGCACAGACAAAGACACACACACACACACACACACACACACACACACACACTTCTGTAAAGTTACAGTGGGGCAAAAAAGTATTTAGTCAGCCACCAATTGTGCAAGTTCCCCCACTTAAAATGATGACAGAGGTCAGTAATTTGCACCAGAGGTACACTTCAACTGTGAGAGACAGAATGTGAAAAAAAAATCCATGAATCCACATGGTAGGATTTGTAAAGAATTTATTCGTAAATCAGGGTAAATATACTATTTCTGCTTTTTATAGGATTTGTGCTTAATATAGTATTTCTGCTAAATGTAGTATTTATGCTTAATCATACTATTTCTATATATTTCTGCCAGGCAGCCAATCCTCTGTGAGGACTCAGACACATATCACATATCAGGGCCTGCACGGCTTCCCAGCCAGCCAATCATATCTGAGGTCTTCCGTTTCCTCTCTCGTCATATCTCAGCGACGGTTGTACAAAGAGCAATGAAAATCACAGTCAAAGTACACCAAAGTCCGCTGATTCACCCAGTAGAAGAATTATGCTTCTAGTCCACCTAGTTTTTGAGTTACACAACGTTTTGTAACTCCAAAAAACGGCGTTTTTCGCCTCTCACCGCGATCTAATTCTGACTCCTCATCAGCCTGTTTTTCAAAATGGCTCCTCTCTTTCCCAGTGGCGCAGTTGGTAATGACACGGATCTGCAAGCCAAAGATCGTGGGTTCGATTCCACCTTGGTCAACATGTTTTTTTCCCTACAAATTAATACACTGTCACAGACCAGTAATTCATATTCATCATTTATTACAATTCTGCAAACTTTTATGATTTTACCAGCTTTTCTAATATGGACCTCACATTCTTGTTAACACTCCATGGCACAAATACTCTTCCCTTTAGGCTCTGTGTATGTGTGTGTGTATCAATATTTCTCCCATTTTAAAGTATTACTCCTCCATAATTGTATTTCTGTTAAATCAAAGTACTTTTACTACATCTTAGTACTTCTGCTCAATCATAGTATTTCTGCTCAATCATAGTATTTTTTGACAAATCATGATTTTTGTGCCAAATCATAACATTTGTGTTATGTTAAAGTATTACTACTAATTGGAGGAATTTCTGTCATCTTACAGTATATGTGCTAAATATAGTATTTCTGCCAAATCATACTATTTCTACTATATTATATTTTTCTTTCTAAATACAGCATTTCTGCTATGTTATAATATTTGTGCTGAAACATAGTATTTCTGCCAAATGATAGTATTTCTGTCAAATGATAGTATTTGTGCTAAAGCATAGTATTAATTTAAAATTACAATATTCATAGTTCATCACAGTGTCTCTGGTAAATCACAGTATTTCTGCTATGTTGTACTATTTTTCTAAATCATAGTGTTTCTGTAATGTTCAAGTATTTTTGGCCAAATATATTCTTTCTGTTATCTTATACTATTTCTCCTAAATTCTTGTATTTTTGAGAAGTTATCATGTTTCTGGTTAGTTACAATATTTCTGCTAAGTTCTGCTATGCTATTGTATTTCTGCCAAGTATTATGTTTCCTCTAAGATATAGCAGTTCTGCTAAGTTGTTACATTTTAGCAAAGTTCCTTTGCTTATGCAAAGTTTTTACAATTTCTGCAACTTTTCAGCTTTTTCAGCTAGTTTTTGCATACAGCTTCAGCTTTACAGCATCCACACTGCATTTTCGCAGGAAATGCAAATTTTTCTAGTTAATTTATCTGCTGTTTCTCAGGTAGTTGTTTACATTATATAATTCATTGTGTTCTATATATGTCACTACGATGTGATTTCGGAAATATAATTTATATATTTCCGAATTTCTTGTCGTCAATAAACAACGTTTAGGGAGCTCTATAGTATTCAATGAGAGGACCCTGCACGTCAATTCTCGACGCGTGGGGGGTACCCAGCGCGTCGATAAGTGAAGCAGAGGGAGCCTGACCATGCGTCACACATTTGACGAGTTGAGAGTGAGAATGTGTTGAATAAACAGAGAGCATCCTGGGAAAGATTCACCCTCTTCTACATTTCCCTCCAACTCTGAGCCTCGTTCACAGACTCGTGCCTGCTGCTCTCATCCTGTTTGACTCCTTTTGAATGTTGTGAGCATTATTGTGAAACATCTGGCTAAACAACCAAAGCTATAATAACTTTGTGTTATTCAAATGTTGCATGAAAATACTGTTGAGCACTTTTGTTCAGGATAAAAAGGTTTGTTTGCTGCACTGTCAGTACAGCTCTGTGTTGGTTGGTGCAGGGTGGCTGTGGTTTCATGTCAGCAACAGAAAATCTTTTTTTTTTCTTTTTTGCCTGTCCCATTTGGTTCTTTAGCCGTCAGAATTGTTGTCTGAAGACCAACAAGGATACCCAATGGATTTACTTTGTCAAATGGATCATCGCGGCATTGCCATATTGGTCCATTTGATCGACCTTTGTTGTTATTATTTATTATATTTTATTTTCAGATGTTACAGACGGGACAGACATGACTGAGGGATAGGAAAGGGAGAAAGAAAGAGGAAGGAAAAGAAAAACAGAAGGGGAGAGGGACAGTGAGAAATGTTGCATGAAAATACTGTTGAGCACTTTTGTTCAGGATAAAAAGGTTTGTTTGCTGCACTGTCAGTACAGCTCTGTGTTGGTTGGTGCAGGGTGGCTGTGGTTTCATGTTAGCAACAGAAAATCATTCTTTATTTCACTTCTCTGCTTGTGTCCTACATATCAGTCTGAAACCGAGGACATACATTAGAATTAGACTTTAAATATTTTTATTATCATGTGATAATAATATTCTATTGTCATATTAATATAACACAAGGTTCAGTTTTCTTGTTAGTAGTGTTGTCCTTCAATAACTTACTTTTACTTTCTTACTCTGAGTACTCTTCAGTACTCTGAGTACTTTTTCACTTTTACTTGAGTAAAAAAGTTGCTTCAGTATTTCAACTTTAATTGGAGTATTTTTAAACCCAGGTATTTGTACTTCTACTTAAGTACTGAAAGTCTGTACTTTTGTCACTTCTGGTTTTAATGGACAAAGACAGATTTAAGAAGTTCAGCTCAGGTTTTACAAAACACCCACTTTTATTTAAAATATTAAGAAAACGATGCATTAAAGTCTCCTCGGGCTATAAAAAGACTTTTGGGTTTTTTTTTTATAAGAATAAAATAATCATACAAAAAAATTTTTCTCAGGGATATTTTTATCAGATTAGAACAACAAAGAAAAAGAGATACACACAAAATTACTATACAATAAGCAAGTAGGTTTCACAATGATTGCTGAAGCTGACAGAATAGAATACAGATTAATGACACATTCACATATCTTTTAATAGCTTACCGCCTACCCATTCCACACAACAGCCCTGTCCCTCAAGCCAGGTTTAAACAAACAACCAAGCAAACAGGGAAAAAAAGGCGGGGGGGGGGGTGTTACTAATTGAAGTTGGGTTTACAACCTGAAGGCTGGAAAAGTATTTCAGGAATTACCCCCACACCTTGTAAAACTTACCACTGGTATTACTAATCGAATAATGGATCTTTTCAACCTCAAGTAGCACATAAGGTCCCTCAGCCACTAAGCATGGGTAGGCAAAGGAGCACCCCTCCATCTTAGTAGGACTGCACGCCGAGCTGCAAGGGAAACGAAAGACAGTGCGCAACGCTGTGACGAGGTCAACCGTGCATCAGACTCCCCAGTGGTACCAAAAAGTGCAACTAATGTATTAGGATCCATGTGGTATCCAAGAATTAGGGACAAGGTTTGAAATATGTCTCTCCAAAACTCTTCAAGGTTAGGACATGTCCAGAACATATGGAAGCCTCCTCACACCCACGTTTATCACAGGAGGAGTCCGCATTCGGATAAATTTGAGATAATTTGACTTTGGAAATGTGGAACCTATGTACAACCTTAAATTGTAAAAGACAGTGGTGGGCACATAAGGAGAATTAACTAACTTGAGCATTAAGTCTCTGCAGACAATGACTAATTTAAATCTTGTTCCCAGGCCATTTTAATCGGACCTATTGAAGAACCTTTCATGCTCACCAGTTTGTCATATATAAGAGAAATAAACCCTTTACATGTTGGAACTAGAGTAAGGAGCATATCCCCTGAACTTTCAGCTGGTGCTACCAGAAAGTTTGGGTACTGAGATTGGAGAAAATGTCTGATCTGCAGATATCTGAAAAAAATGTGTTTGTGGGAGATTAAAGTTTTCAGAAAGCTGAGCAAAAGATGCAAAGTTATTATCAAAGAGCACATCACTGAAACATGTAATGCCCCTATCATGCCAATCTCCAAATATAGGATTGGATAATGATAGAACACAAAATTATTGAAGTTGTCTTCAGTTTGAATTGTATTCCAATGAATTTCTTTATTCCGCACCTAGTTTTGGTTTTAGTTTAATTTGAGCTCACAATAAAAACGCTCATCAGAACTGAACCACATGAAACACCCAGAGGCTCTTCGTGAAACACCTGTGTGGAAAATGAATATTTTTTTATTCCTAAAGCTCCGATTCATGCAGAAGAGAAAAAGTAAATAAAAAACATAAAATCCCATCATAAACCAGTCTGATGGTAACAAAGGTGGTGGGCGTGTATCAGACATGTTGGACTCTGCAAATATTTGTATACATTTGTAGATGAGCATACTTTCAGTTCTTTATCAGCATTTTACACAAACATATATTCACATACTAAAGCATTTGAACATTTAATGTATATTTTTAAATCCATGTGAAGGTGATTTTAACATTGTATTTAGAATTTCCCACCAGGTAGTTTTTGTTGCTCATTTCTGGGCTCAATAAGTTTCTCGGGTTTATTTTATAATCAGAGTTTGTCCAAATTAATGAAATCATCTTTTAGCTCATGAATGAAAAACATTTTCCAGCCAGGACAACGAAAGTTGGCGAGTCTCTCAGAGTTCAGGTTAATGTGGAGTAAAAACAGTCAAATGTTGGAAATCAGCAGAGACCATGGACCCTCTTTATACGACCTCTCTGTGACGTCAGGCTGCTGTGGGTCAGCTTTACATGGATATACAACAACATCCAGTCTGTGACCGGAGGACATGAGGAAACTTCAGACTCAAACTACACAAGTCCTTCATACAGTCCAGGTCACAGTCTGATGATCCTTTATTCATAAAACATTATTTGTTAGTGTGAACAGTACAGGCTCACAGGGTGGAGGAGGAGGGGTGGAGGTGACTTTTCTACTTTCTTTCATTTCTTGTAAACTTTCTCAGTTCTGTTCTCATCTTATCAAACCCCTCAATGATCTTCTGACTCTGATCAGCCGAGTTGATAATGGCGTCTCTTAACTTTTGATCCTCTTCAGGGGTCACAGTGACTCTGAAGATTTGCTTGATGAGCTTTATCAGCCCATCCATATAGGCCAGCAGGATGTTCGCTTCAAACAGAAGTCCTGAACTCATCTCTTTTAGGCGAGACACTCGTCTGAGGGTCCTCTGAAGCTCCTCCACATCAGTCACAGTGTTTTCAGCCTGAGCTTCAGCTGATTTTTTCTCCAAGTCTTCACACGTCATCTTTATGTCCTCCAGATTCTTCTTCATTGGTTCAACTTTTCTCATAAATTCTTCTCCCCACCTTTCTACTTGCTCTGCATGTTTACTCTCCGACCACATTTTTGTTATGTTGGATCCAACAACAGTAGCTCCACCTCCAACAGCAGTAGCAGCTCCAACACCAGCTACAGCTAAACTCAGTCCTCCAGTGAATGGAGCTAACACGAGCCCACCTAAGATGGCTCCTGTTCCGATTCCTGCAGTAACAGCTCCTTTTTTTCTTGCTGCGTCAGTTTTTTCTTGCATTTCTTTTACTTCATTAGAAATGCTCTGAAACTCTCTCACGATCATTCTCATCTGTGATTCATTCCTGTCAAAGTGTTGGATGAATAAAAAGGCATTTTTTCTAAGCTTGTTCAGTAAATATAATGAACTCTGTGCCATTTTATAGATTTTCCTTTGTGATGTGTAGAAAGGTTTCCTCTGCACAGTCTGATGACCCACTTGACCTCTGACCTTTTGCTTTGGATTGTAAATCAAACTGAGGTCTGGAAGACTGTGGACACAAACAGAAACACGTCAAACAATTCTGACATGAACAAAGTGAGCAGCAGAACAGACCGAGTGTCTCGCACACATGTTCAGATTAAAACTCACTCTCAGCTCTTTAATGTCGTGTCACAGACTAAAGATCACATCCTGTATTCATCCTGTAAATCCTCTCAGACCTCCTAATGAACATCAGTCAGGACCCACAGCTTTAGAGCAGGAAGAGATGAAACTTTAAAACTGTGAGGACGGCCCCGTTGGTAGATATGAAGCTTTATAAATGTGTCTGCATAATAAAAAAATGTGATCTTAGTGAAAATGGACAGAATAAATATCTTTGCTCTATAAACTAAAGAGCTATATGTACAGTAATAACCTCACACGATGAGTTTATCACTGGTTTTATTTTATTTATTTATTTTGTATATATTTAATACTTTTGATAGGTTTTCCATTTCTTTTCCAGTGGTCGTCTGTTAACATGAAGGATTATTAGCTTTCAGGGCATGAAATCTCAGCCAGGGATAAATATTGTATTTTGTTACTATAGATCAGAGTTTTTGCTTGGTTTTTTTTTACATCGAGTGTCTGCAGTGTTTAACAATAAAAGCATGATTAATAAATGGTGTTCTGTCCAATAAAGCAGAGGGCTTTTGTTTGAAACAGGAACATGAAGTGTTGCATTTGTAAAAACAGTGTAATAAAGATGGAATGATAAAAGGTCACATATGTTCAGATAATGAACAAAAGCAGTGGTTTTCTCATGGATTAAAATAAACTTCAGTGATGTCTGAATTCAAACTTAATAATTTCTACTTCCTCAGATGGAGGAAGTAAAAAGTGTTGTTCTGCTGTTCTTCAGCACCACACAGTTTGTCTTTCCACCATTTTCTTGTCTAACAAACACCCCTCACACTCTTAAAGTCCTCCTCATTATTACTCCTAGCAGGTTTTCGCCTGAGGAGGTCTGTTAACATTTTTTATGAGAATTTCAGAGAAACTTTTAGTATGAAGACAGTTTGTGAATACAGATCCTGGACATGTTTCTCTGTGTGTACCTGCTCTGAGGAAAACTCACAAACAAACATGGAGTCTTTTCCTGTCCAACAGAGACTCAGTGTCAGATATGTGACTCTGTCTCTGTGGAGTATCTGCAGCTGTGACAGAAACTCATGTGGTGTTGTAAAAAGTACCAGACTTCCCTCTGAAAGAAAACTGTATCAAAATAAAAATACTCAAGGTAAAATACACATGTCGCTAAAAAAAAGTCTTTTTTTAGCGACTTTTTTTTTTAGAAAAAAAGTCGCTAAAAAAAGACCTGAAAGCGACTTTTTTAAGGGGCCTGAAAACTCGCTAAATATAGCGACAAAGTCGCTAAGTTGGCAACACTGCTCCTACCTGCTACAATCACTATGACATAACGAGCGGATTCTCACCTTTTGGTCTGCAGAAGCTGAGAGTCTGAGCAGCTCCGACGAGCCACTCTTCAAAATGTCTGAGCAGCTGAGATGTCCTCACTCAGTCCCACCATGAGGTTTGTTTCTGAAATCACATGGTCTCCAGTTAGCGCTTTTTTAAATTAATGTGGACCAATCAGAGTCACAGATGCTGCTCACAAACAGCATGAACTCTGACATCAGAGCATCGCCTAACTTTGAGGTTAAGTTTTCTGAACCAATGAAAGTGTCAGTTTAAAGAACTCAAAATGCACATTAAATGCCTCAATTATCTTAATAGAAGAAAAAGAAGCTCAATTTTAACAGTTCACCTAAATTTCTTTAGATGATAAAAAAGTATTGCTGTATTAAATGACAGAACTCTGTCCGCACGATTATAAGAAATAAATATTTAAAAGTATAGAAAATATCGTGGCTGTTCATATCTAAGGCTGTCCTCTAATTATAAAAGTTTTCTTCATACACAGAAAATCTTCACTTTCTTTCTGTTTTCTTACTGGGGACCAATTTGCAAAAAAAGAAAAGAAAAAAATCTATTATATAAAATTACTGTTTCATTCTGTATTCTTCTGAAAGTTGTGAGTATGTTTAACGTAACGAGTACTTTGGAGTATTTTGAAGAACAGAAATATTTAAATTTAAAATAAATACATTAAAATACCTCTGGATGTTTTTCTCTCGTGTTATTTAGAGGTAAAGAGAATCTGAGACAGACGCTCACTTTCACCAGTAAGATATGCTTTAGTCTCCATGAGTCCGGTTATTGATTATCTGCAGCTGGACACATCAAATGGTAAATGGCCTGTATTTATATAACGCTTTTTTTACTAGTCCCTAAGGACCCCAAAGCGCTTTACATATCCAGTCATCCACCCATTCACACAGTGGTGATGGCAGGCTACATTGTAGCCACAGCCACCCTGGGGCGCACTGACAGAGGCGAGACTGCCGGACACTGGCGCCACCGGGCCCTCTGACCACCACCAGTAGGCAACGGGTCAAGTGTCTTGCCCAAGGACACAACGACCAAGACTGTCCGAGCCGGGGCTCGAACCGGCAACCTTCCGATTACAAGGCGAACTCCCAACTCTTGAGCCAAGATCACCCAGACATAAAGGGAGTCCTCCTGTTCTGTGTGACACTGATGGGATAATCTGTGAGGGTTTTTCTCCTGTCTGTAACGTCTGTCCTCCTCTGGGCCAGAAACCAGCGTTGGCCCTCCATGCTGAAGAAGGTTTCTATCAAAGTCTCCTCAAGCTGTAAAAAAGACATTCTTGTTTAATTTTATTCACTTTGTAAAAACACAAAATTGTTCCAGTTTATTATAAAAACCTTAATCAGAACTGAAAAATGTGAAACACTCAGATGTTGTTCATACAATATGTTTATTGATCATCATGAATCATTTTAAAGCCTCTGAAGAAGAAACAGAAGCTTTTCTAATGAAATGGAGAAATAACTGGTCAGTGTTACAGAGTTCAGTCAGTTTAAATAAGCTGCTAAGCCTCTAACATAGAATTATTTCTCTGTCTGCTCACAGTCTCCTTCTTACATCATTAAACAATAATGATGTCATCATGTATTAAACTGTTTACCAGCTCCTGGTATTTATCAAACCTGTATCTCAGATCTGCTCTGCTTCCTTCACCCACTCTGCTCCTCATCTCCTCCAGTGTCTCGACCTTCTCTTTCTCCGTTCTGATTTATTCTTCTCAAACTTCTTCACATGTTTTATTGTCTTCTGAACTTGTAGGGTGTATTCCACATAGAACTGGCTGTCTTACACACGAGCATCTGCAGAAGACTTGTTGATACAAATTGTACATTTTCCACTTTTGATTTTCTCACAGTCCCTAGGTTTCTTTGCCTTTCTGCATGGCTTGTGACAGTTCTCCTCACGCTTAGTGCACCAGGTAACTCATAACGTTAACTCAAATCTGCGTACTCAAATATTTTTGTATCTTTGTAGAACTTAGCTTCAGGTCCTGTAGGTTGATTGTTCCCCATGTTCCTTCAGAGCTTCTTGATCCTGTTTGATTTCTGCCTGTGTCCCTCAAGCCAGGTTGATTCTGTCTTTTAGGGTTCGGGTGCTGGCAGTGCACTAAGAAATTTGGAGATCAGTCTATAGTTAACCAAGACAACTGGATCAAGTATTACAGCCAACTTAAAACCCTGCTAATGCAGATAAATTGATCAAATTTAGTATTAAAGCATTAAGTCTTGTTTTGATCAGTGTTGTAACTTATGAATGGGACCTGTGCTGGCTCATGTGTTCAAACTGTTATCCATTTAAATAGTTATAACCTGTTACTCTAACGTAAATAACAAAGTCATAATAAAAGTCATCAGTTATACTTTCATGTGCCAGCAGGTTCTTATCAGTCAGTCTGAATTGCTCAACATAATATTATTATTGTAATTTTGACCTCCAGATCAGAGGTCAAATGTGACTTTTATTTTCTTCATGTCAATGACTCACACCACACGTGTAAAAATCATAGTTCCCAGGTTAAAAGTCTTTTGTCTGTTTTCTACCAATTAATGATTAAGTTGATTCATTTGGTTTATGTTGTCCTGGTAACCTGGATAAGTGACACAAAGTGGAAGGATGAAAGCAAACATGGTTGAAACACTGATGTCACCTCCAAAATGGACCCAGAATAAAACCTGCCTCACACAGAGAAAAAATATCAATCAGATTATTTCAAAGAATAAATTAAATGTTTTTAAATAAATGCTACATTTTAATATGAACTGACTTCACTCAGGAGAAAGGAGTATACATCTAGATTAGATATAACTCAAAAATGAAACCAGTTCAGTTTCTAATGCGTCTCAGCTCTAATGTAAGATCATCACATTATGCAGAGAACTCTTTTCTGTATTGTTTAAATCTGAAGCTCCTTCACAGTTTGAGCTCCTTCGGCATAAAAACCAGGAAAACCAGGCAGAATATTCCAAAGTTTTATTTCTCATCCTGTTCCGACTCTGCGCTCACTGGCAAATGGCATGGGATAATGAAACAAAAGGGAGACATTTATATAGCGGTGCAAAAACACAATAGAAGCTAAGAGGAGTAGCGGATTGAAGAGACAGGAGGAGGTTGTTTGTCAGTAGAATACGTACAGGCCACTGCTTTTTTAAATGGTAACTCTTTTTAGGATAGGAAAACATCCGACTGGGTTGTGTGATGGGTGCACTGATATGGAGACGGTTGAGCATGTACTCCTTAGTTGCAGGAAGTATGCCAGTCACAGGAGGGTGATGTGGGGGGAACTGAGTGGTGGAAGGGAACTTACGTTTGAACGAGTGGTTAGAGAGTTAAGTCATGGTGAAGGGAAAGTGGTGGTTTTTCGTTTTTTGAGAAATACTGGTCTCATCAAGAGGATCTGAGGATTCGGGAATGACGGACGATTAACAGCCAGGAGGTGGCAGTAATGCAACAGTTTTGGATGCAAGCTGCCGTTAAACTTGACTGAAGAAGAAGAATCCTCTGCGCTCACGGTTCTGTCCTGTTTCCGTCCAGCAGGTGGCGGCACTGAGCCGAAGCGGAACCTTGCTGAGCCGGCGGGATGTGTTTCCTGCCGGACTTGATTCCTCGTGGCTCCTTCGTGTGTGTTTTCCTCTGCGGCTCCTCGCGGTGCCTGCTGTTTACCTGTGTCTCCGTGTCTATTCGGTGCTCTCTCAGGTGTGCTGTTCTCCGGTGAGCGGACATGCCGGCCGGCGGCAGCTCTTTGTTCTCCGGTTTCCGGGTCCTGGGACTTTATTCCAACCACGTGCCGCACGCGCTCCGGTACCACTTGAAGCACCGGGAGTCCTATGTGGTGACGGCGGTCGGCCGGAGCTTCCACACGTTCAACGTAAGAACAGCCGCACGTGCTCACACACACAGTCTCACACTCAGTCTCACACTCAGTGTAAACCTGACTAAGACCGCTCGCAGGACGGGGAAAGGCCGAAACTTTATAACCGCTTATAACACACACGGGGTTACGGTGGCTTTACTTTAGGTTATGACGTTATTTCCACTCACCGCCCACTTTATTAGGCGCACTTTGCTGGTACCGGGTTGGGCCTCCTGCTTTAAAATATTTTGGTCCATGTTGACATGATGTCATCACTCAGCTGCTGCAGATGTGTCAGCTGCATCCATGATACAGATGTCTCAGCACGTCCCAAAGGTGCTCTATTGGATTAAGATCCGGTGACTCTGGAGCTTACTAGAGTGCCGTGAATGCACTCGCATGTTCAAGAAACCAGCTTGGTATTAAATGAGCTTCATAACCATGTTCATCAGAAGATGTTGATCCTCATCTGAGCGTCTGAGCTCCCTCTGTTTATACTCCTACTGATCTATGCTCTGATTGGTGGATTGCTGGTAGGTTTTTTTAAAGTGCACCTGCAGCCTGAACACATTTTAAGACCCAGGTTTAATCAGGGTGGTTTGTAAAGAGTTATCCTTCAGTGATATGATAATCTTGTTATGACTGAGACATACAAAGAGGATCAGCGATGAAGGTTTTATTGATACCATCAGGAGTATTGTTTTATTTGCGGATTTCTGATCAGTTTCCTGTGTGGAGTCCATCCTGAGCGCCTGTTACTCTGAAAATAACCTGAATGCTGTGGCTGATATCTGTTGATTATTGATGATCTGTATTGGTCTCCTGCAGGTGAACAGGTTGGGGATCGTTGCTGTCAGTGAGTACTTAGATTTTTATTTTATTTATTTCTCTCTGATTGGCTCTGTTGTGATGTACTGTAATGAAATTGTGATGTTGTTGTCCAGGTAACAGCCTACCAGATGAAATCACCTGTTTGGCAGCCGACAGGATGTTGGTGTTCGCCGCCACTGGACGGCTCATCAGCGCCTTTGCCAGGAACAAAGAGGTACCAAAACTGTAGCCAAACATTATCTTTTTTTTTTTTATTAATTTTAAATTCTGGCTTTTACTTTTTTTTTTTTAGTTAAACAAATTATTTAATTTTCAAACATAAAAACAATAAAATATTTATAATGTTTGGTGCTTTTGCTTTTCTGAAATTCAAATTAGAAAACAAAATATTAAATGTTATTAAATAACTAATTAAAAAATCTGTTTTATTTCTATTTGAATAATTTTTTTCTTTATGGTCAGATAAATTTAAATTAAATAATAAAATTAAATAATAAAAACGAGCAGAAAATAAAAATGAACCAGTAGTTTGCTCTCCGTACAGGTGGTGATGCATTACAAACGGTCATGAACAGGAAGTGCGCCTGCTGCTGCCTCTGGGTGATCAGCTGATCTCTGCTGACAGCGGCGGTGATGTCATCGTGTGGGATGTCCAGAGTGGGGGTGAGTCTGAAGTGGTGTGGCTTGCCCTGCACTCACCTGCTGTAGCATACATGTGCTCTTACCCATCATGCCTCACTCTCTCTGCCTCTCAGAGGTGTACCTGCGGCTGCACTTTGACCCATCAACCTTTGACGTATCAGCCATGATGCACCCGAGCACCTACCTGAACAAGGTGCTCCTGGGGAGCTCCCAGGGTGCACTGCAGCTCTGGAACATCAAGACCAGGTGAGGGTGTAGCGCTCGACTCTGAACACTGACAGAAACACACATTCAGAAATCCCCCGAGACTGCTGTCTGATTTTAGTTTCCTTCCATGTCTCTGTGATGGTCGCTGTGTAAAACGTGCAAACTGCATACAAACACCAATGACACAACAATGACACAACTACCATCAGCATGTTCAAAGGAGCCTCGACTGTCTCAGCTTGTGGGCCTTAGTCTCTTACAAAGTATCTTCTGCTGCAGCATGCTGTCAAAAATAAATTATTTTAAAATCGTAAAAGTTTTTTATTCTTTTATAAAAAGTGACACACGTACATGTGTTTTAAATAAATATTTAAATTGTTGATGTTAATACTGTAAGCTACATGTGTATCCATATTCCTGCGTCAGTGTTAATGTTAAAGTGATGAGGTGTTAATAAAGTTGTTTGATCCTCAGTAAGCTGCTCTTCACGTTCGCTGGCTGGTCGGCAGGAGTCACAGTTCTGCAGCAGGTCAGGAACTTCACAGACTTTTATTGTTGGAAGTAAATACACACCTGATTCTTTTATTTTGAAAGATTTGTAAATGAACACTTAACTTTCCAGAGTCCTGCGGTGGATGTGGTTGGTGTTGGCACCGCAACAGGTCGCATCATTATTCACAACATCCGACTGGACGAGACATTGATGAGCTTCACACAGGACTGGGGACCAATCACATCGCTCTCTTTCAGAACAGGTACACGTGATGATGTCATGCCCGTGGCGCTCGCTGCCATTGGCTCCGTCTCTCTTCACGTATTCACCGTATCTTTACCTCTGTCTGTCAGACGGCCCTCCCATTGTGGCGTCCGGCAGTTCTCAGGGCCACATTGCATTCTGGGATTTAGAACGTCACCAGCTCGTCACTCAGCACAGACACGCCCACAGAACGTCCATCGCCGGGGCAACGTTCCTGCAAGGAGAGCCGATATTGGTTACCAACGGCGCCGACAACGCCATCAAGGTAAAAAACAAAACAAGCGAGAGAGATTTATGAAAACCCTTTGATAACTTTCTAATGTTTAACTTTATTTTTAAATATTAAAGAAAATTTTAAAAAACACAATCCCACTAACAAACAACAAAAACCACGACAGCAAATAAAATTAAAACAGCTAAAAGTGTAAAAACAAAATGGAATATGAAACTACAAGAATAAACAGGGTTCGTACGGGTGCTTGAAATCCTTGAAAATGCTTGCATTTCAGATGTGGTGCTTAAAAGTGCTTGAAAGTGTAACTGTATTTCATTCACCACAAACAACTATCTGATTGAATAGTTTTCTTATTAGATAGAGAAATAAAATGAGTCGCAAAATGTAAAAGCAAAATTTCCCCGCCTGGGCTGCCTTGCATCTGTTTCAACGTGTGACCCCCAGCCCCTCCCTCGGTCAGTCGAGGATGAGTGCGCTAACATACCTGCAGGTTGCTGTTTTAATGAGTTGTTGATGGAAACGACAGTCGCATGATAGGTGAGTTCTAGTAAATAATTTTCCAGTATGCGTACGTTACACACGCTATTTTAATGATGATAATAATAATGGATTGGGATTTATATAGCGCTTTTCTAGGCACCCAAAGCGCTTTACAATACCACTATTCATTCACTCTCACATTCATACACTGGTGGAGGCAGCTACAGTTATGTAGCCACAGCCTGGGGCAGACTGACAAGAACGGGCTGCCATAAAGGCGCCATCGGCCCACGGCCAACACCAGTAGGCAGTCAGGGTAAAATTAGTATTAATTATATTATATATATGAGAGATGAACGTCCACCTAACATTATTATATTAGAAATTAGTTAATATTATATCCCCTTTCGACATGAGAGCCACAACCAGCGACGCCCCATCTATTAACCGGGAGCTACAGTAAAAGTGAAATATAAGAATATTCGTATACAAACGGTTACATATTTCTCAACTTACTATGCTTTCGTCTTTTGGAAAGATCACCGCAATAATGCTGTTTTTCGTTTTATACACCGCAACCAAGAAAGGTGAGCAGAAAAAAAGACAGGGGGTGGTCCTTTGCATCCCCCTCGTCAACACATTGTGTAAGTAAATATACACTACAGGGCGTCTAAATCGAATCTCTCTATGTAGCACATCGTGCGCAGCGCTTCAAAGGATCTGTCATATCCCCGCCCATTCGCCTGAACTCTCTGAAAACTCTCCTTTTCAATCTTGCACCTTCCGGCAATGGATGGCTCGGTAATGGAACAGGACAATGGCTGCGACGGCCTTTCCTCTCTTCCACAAATCCACCCGCTTTATAGCCGTTTTGGTCTCCTCATCTTGATAGTACCAGAAGTGATTTCAATTACTACTCTGAAATATGAGTACATCTTGAAATAATGACATAATACTGAAATAGATGATTAACAGTACATTCCTCTTTTTTATAGGAAGTGACCTGTTGTATTCTGTATTTGACCATCAACTAAAGGATCAAGTCTGCATTATCTTTAGTTACATTGATATATTTCTTATGGTAAAACACGTGGTATACAAATTCGCTGTTGCTCGTTTATAGATGAGCGGCTCGAAAAAACATACCTGATGTTTGCCGCGATCTTAATCCTGTTACATAAAGTAAACCTGCTTACGCGTACATGGTCTCTACACTTAAGCGATCGTCTCTGGACAGAAGTCCCGGATGCCATGACTTCGGAGAACCCGAACGATCTCAGTATCTGCGCGAAATCCCGTCAACAATCTTTAAATCAGATCGCAACTTACCCTTAGCGAGGTACCGAAAGAAGACACGGACCCCTGGCATTCACACCCGGTTTTTTTCATTGACTAAAATGTTGGGTACGGCGATCCACTCGCCTCCTTGTCGGTTCGTGGGTCTTTTAGTGATTGGTAAGTAGCGCTCAGAACAATCTTTTAAAAGGCAAGACATGTGGATCAGGGCACTAGCTGGGAGATGTGGCTCACAGAGGGGGGGAGGTGGGGAGGGGGGGGGGGGGGGGGGGGGGGTGGGGGGGGGGGAAAGGGGGCAGATCGCTTTCGGCGAAAAATCCAGCCATTTTGAAGCATGGTCAAATATGGCCTCGGTTACACGGCGGCGTCTCCACAAGTACAGTTTATTGGGCTTTAAATGCAGCACCATTATCTCTGGCCAACTTGAAGACAGGTTGTCATTTTCCCCCATGAAGGGACAGATTGAGGGTTCATTTAGTCGGCCGAATACGGTCGGCATATGAATAAACACGAGGTCATGCGACCCACTCCTGGTCACTGAAATGGTGCGGTGTGGCCACGGTGACGTCTTTTCTGAGAAAAATCTGCTGGCAGCGGCTCTCGTAATATCCAAACCTTCGGCGAGTAGATCTCCCTTGGGACAACGCACCTTTAAATTTTTTTCTGTGTTGCAAGAGAAGGACGCACTATGCTCCGCGATTCATCTCCCTCAGCAAAGTTGCATCGATAGGAACAGGGCTGAAATGTGAGGGGGCGTAGTGGCTTGTCTGTGGTTAATAACAATCCGAAAAACATCCATTCAAGAACTGTTAATTCATGTGGCAATTTAGCGGACTTGGCCAGCAGTTCTCTGTGAATGACACGAATGTGTAGATTCACATTCAGGGGGGGCAAATCATCCTTAATCCGAGTAGTCCCAAACAGACAGACCGTCGTCGGGTCAGGGCGTCAGCTCCGGTCTGGGCATGATGAGAACAAAAAGACCATTTAGAGTTTCCTGATACATTACCTAACTTGGCCTACAGCCGAGTAGGCGTAGGGTTAAAGTGTCGTGCCCAAGGACACAACGACGCAGGACAGAGAGCACGGTGATCGAACCCGGCGACCTTACGGTTACAGATGCGATTCGTTCCCAACCCCGAAGCTGAGCCACGTCGCAACCCATTTATTTAAAGATTATGGATTATTATGTTGCTATCAAACTCAATGGAGAAGATGATTGAAATGAACTGAGTGTGATGGCAGGTATGGCAGGCGCTATTAATGGGAAGATGCTGTGAACTTACTAACTTACTTAGGGGGCAGTGTTAAGTTACTCAAGTGAGAAGCTGTAAACATAAGCCGCGATGGCATAACTAAGCGTAAATTAAGCTTTCTTCTGATCAACCCGTCTGGGGTGCGACGGACCCAAGAGTCTCCATTTCACGTGGGGGGTAGAACATAGTGGACGTACAAACTATATACCGGAGTGAGTTTAAACTGTGTTGATAGGCCACGTAAACCGATGTGTTTTGAATAGAAGCAGTGGGCGTTTCTCTGGGAGGGGAAACGTATAAAGAACGGAGGGCGTTTTCGGGGAGAGTGCGAGCAAACACGCTTTGGCTTGTGAGTGGAAAAAAAGAAAAAGACACGTTCTGCCCTATTGGGTAGGAAAAGAGACCCCGAAAGGCGACGCAAAAGTGGCAAAAAATGATAGGGCAACATGGTGGGGCAATCTGGTTGTTTGGAAGAGGGGGAAGTGAGAAGAGCACGAGGGGAGAGCGAAAAAGAGAGAGAGAGGTTTTGATACGGTGATAGATTATGTTGACGTTTTCCTGTGTTTGGAGTCTCATAGTTTAGTGTGTTGTCCTTGTGTAGTGAGTTGTGTATTGTTTGTTTTGTTTTGTGGTGCGCAGTTCTAACTACGTGAACGTCACAGTTGCGGCACTTAAAAGCAGACCAAAGCAGATTGTCGAGTGTAAACGCGGCTGGTGACACACCTGCTGTCGAGGACCCTGCAAGTTTAGGCGCCGTGCTGTTCTCATCTGTGTTATAAGTGACCAACAGAACGCTATTTTTGGAGTGCAATAGAATAATTGTTGTGATGGCGCTCTTATTTATGCAGAGCAACTGATGTTCTGTAGAATAGTTATAAATGGTTTATGAAGAACGGCGGAGCCCGTGCCTTGCGTTGTTTGTTTTAGTGTAAATAGTAGCCATATGACTTTGTTGTGTGTTGCAAACTTGTGCATATTATTTAAAAAATGTACGAATTTCAATTTGCAGTACAAGTTAGGAAAAATGAATTCCTCCTTGAAAAACATGCCTGTGGTTTATTTAAACATCAAAGATATCACTTTCCTACTCGGATTTGTAAATAGGGTCTTGAATTTATATACAATTGTTGCTGACAGACATTATGTCAAAATGAATAAAATAACAGATTGGCAGTGATAATGAAACGATTTTTAAAAGGTAAATATAGGAGGGGCGCAAATCAAAAGGAGTCGAGAAACAGCCAAGAGACCCCAAGAGAGGGTTATAAGGCTAAAAGGGTCAAAGAAAGAGTTTGTCACCCCGAAGTACTGGGTTTATTATTTTTGTGTGTATTGCTGCAGGCTGTTTTTGAGTATTAACTGGGGCCTTTTGTGAAATAATGGTAGAGAAATGACTGATCCATAATGAGGTGGTTTTCACAAAGAATATCCCAACTTTTTCTCTTGTGCATACCGAAAGTCCCAAAGGTTCCCCGCGGGCTTTCATTCGAAAATGTGTGTATCGTCAGCTACGCGCCGACGAACCGGACACAATTATCTAACTTAAACAGTATAAATGTCTGCAAGGCGGCAGACATGACTGAGGGCGCGTGGGAGAAGCACTATCAGCCGACTGAACAGTACACACGATTTATGTGTTTTTTTGTATATGGAATAGTCATACTTTAAGACTTATCCTGTTTATTTAAGGGTAGATACAAATACATTGGAAACT